>NC_140969.1:106411888-106541888 GCF_056783735.1 Eptatretus burgeri
CGACGCCTCAGAGGAATGAACGGGCCTTTGCTCTTTCGAGAGTTGATGCTCTTTTAAGAGCCCGCCCGTTCCTCAGCGTTGGCGACCTCTCTCCGGCTTTCTCCACCTTCCCGCAGTTCTGCGTGGCACGACAGGCTTGGCTGCGCTCTGACGACCCTGACTGCCCTCCACTGGACTCGAACCTTGGTGGACTGCTGGCTTCCTCCGAATCGACGCCAGCTCGACTCCAGACTTCCACTCTCTGCAGCTCCCTGACAGACTGCTTGCTTGGCGTTCAGCGCGCCTTTATATGGGGTCCGTGGGTGAGGTCTGATCTTTCACGTCTCACCCTTCACCCCTCGCTGGCTCTGCCCCTTTTGATCTTTTGATCCGATTTCTTTGCGAAATGCGGAGAAAGCTGACGTTGTAGAAATAATCAGCTGTGGAAAGCGGACGTTGTAGAAATCACCAGCCGTCGCCCCAACGATGGAGTCCCCGCGTCTGGTGGCAGAGATGTTGTTCGTTGGGATTCGCCGTTGCTGATGAAACGATGGCGGCGTTTGTGGAGATGAAGGTGAGGCCATGTTGAGGAGTGTCGTGGTTGGCGCTGTGGTTGGGATGGCATGGTTTTGAGAGGCGGTTGTGGTTGTTGCTGTGGTGAAGATGGCATGGTTGTTGAGAGGCGGTTGTGGTTGTTCAGATGTGGTTGTACCAAAATAACGATAGCAAAGAATAATGGCTGAATCAAAGATCACAGCCCGGTTACACGAATAAATCCCTTTTGACATCGGTGGGGAAATCTAATCTGAACACACACTTATCGACATAACTGATCTCTGGGAATCCTGAATGGTGTTCTGTGAATTTCCACAACCGTAACAATATATATATATATATATATATATATATATATATATATATATATATATATATATATATATATATATATATATATATATATATATATATTAGTGTAAGATTGGGGCGGTTGGGATGACACATTTTTTAAAGAAGAAGAAGGCACTTTCAATCAAAAGTAAAAAATTAGATCGACTCCACTAATTTGAACAAAAAAGTGAGAGCAGACCTTGTCTGGGGCAACGTTTCGCCGGCTTCGCAGCCGGCTTCGTCAGGCACAATCGACCCTGAGCCTCGGCACATGTCCGTTTTTTATTTCGATACGACCGCTCATTTCCGGTCACGTGCTGGTGGTCGAGGTCAAATGGAGGAGTGCTTTTTTATTTTGCAAAAGTAAAAACAAATGTCAAATCATATCATTGTAGGGATGCTCTCTGCTCTTTTTTTTGTTTTTACTTACACGTGATCTGGTGTTGTGTATGTGTGTGGATGAGCACGTGAGTGCGCTTGCTGTTGTTTTTGTGTTTCCGGGGCACGAACACGGCTGGTTTTGTGTCCGGGTTGGGCATGATGTGTTGGTTGTGCGAGTGTTGGGGTTCTCGTTGGATGTTGTGCACATGTGGATGTGGTGTTTGGGATTGAGTGTTGTTTGTTGCTCACCTTATCCAGCTGTTTGCACCATCCAGTTTTCGCCGTTTGCATTTTTCGCCATTTGCACTGATCCTGATAAAACCTCTATAAGGGATGAAACTTTGTCACCATGGCGCTCATAACAGGCATGCCATGCACACACACACACACACACACACACACACACACACACACACACACACACACACACACACACACACACACACACACACACACACACACACACACACACACCCATGGAGATCCAAATCCCTCCAGATCCAAATCCACCATATGTACCACTTCCATGTGTGCTGTATACGTATCTGCCAACTGTACATTCGGATTGGGACACTAACTGTACTGCTGTTTACTGTTGGGTGCTTGGCAAGTAGCTTAAGTACTCATGCAAGCACTACAACAGAACACCTGGCTTGGAAAGTGATTACCAATTGCCGTAGTTAAACCCATGCACCTGGAAATGCCCAAGCAATGTCCGAATTGGACAAATGAACACTGGTTTTTTTTGGAGTCACAACGACTGCCAAGTTCGATTCTGGATCTTAAATTTTGTAATTTGGCTTAGTTTAAGAGGTTTTTGAGGTTATCACATGTGCGGAAATGAAATAAAGCCACAAACACTGGCGTCTCCGGGCATTTATTCAATGTACCCAGCGATCCGTAGCTATGATGAACAGGCATTCGATAATATGAGTAAGGAAACTGAAAAAAAAATTATCGTTAAGAAATTGTTGTGGCCTGTTCCAAGTCAAGACATGGTTGAGGAGGCCAAAAAACATGGCAGCTTCAGAGTCCAGTTCGGTAACCCAGGAATCACCTTAAGACGTCAGAGAGCGAGGTGGCCGAGGAGCGCCTGATAAAGGATATAATTAAATAAAGCCATTAATGATATATCTTCAAAAGGGGTGTTTCAATTAACCCAAACACCCAATTTTCACTCTTGCACTTTCTTGGAGTTTTCTTAGTATGCATGCAAAGTTTCGGGCTGCTCGGTTTTATGGTTTTCGAGTTATGGAGGAGATACACACACACACACACACACACACACACACACACATACACACACACACACACACATATACACACACACACACACATATACACACACACACACACACATACACACATACACACACACACATACACACATACACACACATACACACATACACACACATACACACATACACACACATACACACATACACACACATACACACACACACACACACACTGACTGACTCGCACACACTGACATTTATTATTATAGATAGAAGAAGAAGACGACAATGTTTCAGTCAGTGTGATAGCTATAACAAGTGAAACGGAAACTAAATCAATCCCAATTGAAGGTAGAGTGCTTCTTAAGGAAAAAGGAAGTCACACTGATTATTGATTATGCGTAATGACAGATTTGATTTTACCTCTTATAATAAGTGTTGTTATATCCGTAAGAGTTCATAGAAATCCTAGAAAGTTTTTTTTTTGGTTCATGTTACAGTCTTATGAGTTATTTTGTTATCATGTCTAATTTCGTGAATTTACTGCTGGACTCGCACGTTTGTACTTCACTGTAAGTTATTATTATTAATTTTTTTTGTCCACTGCCCCTCTGACAAGGTCATTAAAATGAGCTCTGTCTGACTGTCTGACCGATCAACTGTCCATGTACTTTTGTGTGTGCGTTATTTCAAAAACTGTTGAACATTTTGCTTTCATATTGCAAATATCTATTCCTCATAACATTATCGCAACCTGATATGATCACATCTGTGATTGGCTGAATTTTGTTACCATGGCAACCATCTTGGTAGCTCGGCTTGTGTACACCATATTTCAAAAATCGTATAAGATTTAGCTTTCATATTACACAGATCTATTCCTCATACCACCCAAAAGGCAGGGGACCTAGAGTATCAGCTTCTTGGTGAAATTATTTGTGTATTTATTTCGGTGAAAACAGTTATACAGTGAGGAATGAACAAATACAGACAGCACATTCACGTCTTGATGAGACCCTGTCAAAAAACATCACAATCAAGATGCAAGTCCACAATCACCCATCCATACCTCAGCGACTTACCATTCCTGCCAAAATATCCTTGTACCCCTCTATCCCCATTCCTTCTAGGTACCTATCTAATTCAAAATTTTAACCTTTCTACTATTTATGCTGTTACTACCATTCCAGGAAGAACATTTCATGCATTAACTACTCTCTGAGTGAAATAACCCTACGTTACAACTGTCTTAACTCTCCTCTTCTTTATTCTCAGGCTCTGGCTCCTGGCCCTGTCGCTGCCCATTCCACTGAAAAACTTCTGTCTTTATTTTGTCTAAATCCTTCATTATCGTAAACATTTCTATCAGATCCCCTCGTAATCACTTCCTTTCTAATGTATAAAGTCCCATCTCCTGATCAGCTGCTCCACATAGTTTACCCTAGCTCACCCACAATCAATCTGGTAACTGTAAACCTTTAAAAATACTCATGACTCGCTTCACGAGGGAATCACGATTCTCAGGCAGAGTTACATAGCTGTCATGTAAGCTTATGATATGATGTGCAATACGTACACATAGCTATTCAACAAAAAACTATTCAATTCAACATTAATGAATTGAATAGCTTATTCATAGCTATTCAACAAAAGCTAACGAGAAAAGCAATTACATTTTGGATATCACCACTTAGCACACAGTATGGTACTCTTAGCCTTATCATATTTGACAAGAAAAGTTCTGAACTTTTAGAGATCCCACAGCCACATCACATACAGCCATGAGAGCCTGCAGGCTGCTCCATTGAGAAACCGGATAACCCAAATACATCTCTACTAAAACACCTACACCTATCAGAAAAAAATGCTTGTTTGTGAGTCTCACTCTGGTGGACTTCCAAAGTTTTGGACTTTTGCCGTGACATGTGCAAACTCATTGCACAGTTGCGCAGCCTTGTTCTGTGACAAGCATTCCTGCAGAGACACGTACACAGGTGAGCGTGTACATGCAGGTGACGTGTACACACAGGTGAACACGTGTAATGAATCTTCTGACAGCTACTTGTGTTGCTTTCAGCTACCTTCACGAGTACTTGTGAACTAGAAAACGCTCCTTATTGGTGACACCAGGTGTAAACAGCCTGTAATGGATATGTGTTTTTGAAAACGACTGCACTCTCAATGTTACATATCATCTCCTTATTCCTTTGCATTCCTTGACTCAACACGGGCTGGTATAATGTATCCGAGGTGCTGTGTGGTGATGCATGTTTCCTGTTTTTGTGGAATCTGGCAAGTTAAATTTTGGATATGTTATGAAGAAAATAAATTTCATTTTGGATATGTTATGAAGAAAATTAATTTCATTTTGGATATGTTATGAAGAAAAGAGCTTACATTTTGGACATGTTATTAAGAAAATAAATTACATTTTTGATATGCTATGAAGAAAATGAATTACAGTTTAGAAATGTTACCAAGAAAAGATTACATTTTGGATATGTCATTAAGAAAAGAGATTACATTTTAGATATGTTATTAAGAAAAGAAATTACATTTTGGATATGTTACCAAGAAAATAAATTACATTTTGGACATGTTACCAAGAAAATAAAAATAAATTATATTTTGGATATGTTACCAAGAAAATAAATTACATTTTGGACATGTTACCAAGAAAATAAAAATAAATTATATTTTGGATATGTTACAAAGAAAATAAATTACATTTTGGATATGTTACCAAGAAAATAAATTACATTTTGGATATGTTATCAAGAAAATATATTACATTTTGGATATGTTATTAAGAAAAGAGATTACATTTTGGATATGTTATGAAGAAAATGAATTACATTTTAGAAATGTTACCAAGAAAAGATTACATTTTGGATATGTTATTAAGAAAAGAGATTACATTTTGGATATGTTATGAAGAAAATAAATTACATTTTGGACATGTTACCAAGAAAATAAATTACATTTTAGAAATGTTACCAAGAAAAGAGATTACATTTTGGATATGTTATGAAGAAAGGAAATTACATTTTGGATATGTTACCAAGAAAATAAATTACATTTTGGACATGTTACCAAGAAAATAAAAATAAATTATATTTTGGATATGTTACCAAGAAAATAAATTACATTTTGGATATGTTACCAAGAAAATAAATTACATTTGGATATGTTACCAAGAAAATAAATTACATTTTGGATATGTTACCAAGAAAATAAATTACATTTTGGATATGTTACCAAGAAAATAAATTACGTTTTGGATATGTTACCAAGAAAATAAATTACGTTTTGGATATGTTACGAAGAAAATGAATTACATTTTAGAAATGTTACCAAGAAAAGAGATTACATTTTGGATATGTTATGAAGAAAAGAAATTACATTTTGGATATGTTATGAATAAAATGAATTACATTTTAGAAATGTTACCAAGAAAAGAGATTACATTTTGGATATGTTATTCAGAAAATAAATTACATTTTGGATATGTTATTAAGAAAATAAATTACATTTTGGATATGTTACCAAGAAAATAAATTACATTTTGGATATGTTATCAAGAAAATAAATTACATTTTGGATATGTTATGAAGAAAATGAATTACATTTTAGAAATGTTACCAAGAAAAGAGATTACATTTTGGATATGTTATGAAGAAAATAAATTACATTTTGGATATGTTATTAAGAAAATAAATTACATTTTGGGTATGTTACTAAGAAAAAAAATGACATTTTGGATATGTTATGAAGAAAATTAATTACATTTTGGATATGTTATCAAGAAAATAGATTACATTTTGGATATGTTATCAAGAAAATAAATTACATTTTGGATATGTTATGAAGAAAATGAATTACATTTTAGAAATGTTACCAAGAAAAGAAATTACATTTTGGATATGTTATGAAGAAAATAAATTACATTTTGGATATGTTATGAAGAAAATGAATTACATTTTAGAAATGTTACCAAGAAAAGAGATTACATTTTGGATATGTTATTCAGAAAATAAATTACATTTTGGATATGTTATTAAGAAAATAAATTACATTTTGGATATGTTACCAAGAAAATAAATTACATTTTGGATATGTTATCAAGAAAATAAATTACATTTTGGATATGTTATGAAGAAAATGAATTACATTTTAGAAATGTTACCAAGAAAAGAGATTACATTTTGGATATGTTATGAAGAAAATAAATTACATTTTGGATATGTTATTAAGAAAATAAATTACATTTTGGGTATGTTACTAAGAAAATAAATTACATTTTGGATATGTTATGAAGAAAATTAATTACATTTTGGATATGTTATCAAGAAAATAGATTACATTTTGGATATGTTATCAAGAAAATAAATTACATTTTGGATATGTTATGAAGAAAATGAATTACATTTTAGAAATGTTACCAAGAAAAGAAATTACATTTTGGATATGTTATGAAGAAAATAAATTACATTTTGGATATGTTATGAAGAAAATGAATTACATTTTAGAAATGTTACCAAGAAAAGAAATTACATTTTGGATATGTTATGAAGAAAATAAATTACATTTTGGATATGTTATTAAGAAAATAAATTACATTTTGGATATGTTATTAAGAAAATTAATTACATTTTGGATATGTTACCAAGAAAAGAAATTACATTTTGGATATGTTATCAAGAAAATAAATTACATTTTGGATATGTTATGAAGAAAATGAATTACATTTTAGAAATGTTACCAAGAAAAGCGATTACATTTTGGATATGTTATGAAGAAAATAAATTACATTTTGGATGTGTTACCAAGAAAATAAATTACATTTTAGAAATGTTACCAAGAAAAGAGATTACATTTTGGATATGTTATGAAGAAAATAAATTACATTTTGGATATGTTATGAAGAAAATGAATTACATTTTAGAAATGTTACCAAGAAAAGAGATTACATTTTGGATATGTTATTAAGAAAATAAATTACATTTTGGATATGTGACCAAGAAAATTAATTACATTTTGGGTATGTTACTAAGAAAATAAATTACATTTTGGATATGTTATTAAGAAAATAAATTACATTTTAGAAATGTTATCAAGAAAAGAAAGTTCACATATCCATCCATCTATCCATTGGGATCATGCTCTGTCCAGAGCGTTGGGGCTGCCGAAGCAGTCTCCTTGGCTTTTGGTTACAATCCTGGACTGGTTGCCACTCCGACACAGGATACCAGCAAACTGGCACTCAAAGGTCATTGCAAGATCAATTTTGAAGCCATTTCATCTATTTTTGCTATCCTTGAATAAACAGAATTTTACTTCTTTTTTTCCTTGAAAATTATACAATATAAATATCTCTCCGCCTTTATAAACACTTCTCTATGGATGACATTTGTGTGTGATCAATCATTGGTGGCTACAGCTTTAAATAGAGGTAAACAGTAAGCTAAAACCATCATGGTGTCTTGCATATTTAGGGTCTTGTGCAACATGCTTTGAGGATCTATGTTTCCTTGGTAACTGTGTTTTTGTTTATCTATTCATTGCCAAATGAATCAAAAGAACCATTGATGTCATATCGTGTGCAGTACTTGTGTATATTGGTGTGGGGTAACCACCTTCATTTTTTGTTCGGATACAGCACAACATTGCGGGATAGCATCATTGGCTGAGGGCGTGGCTGTGTTGCTGAATCTGTACCCCCTGTAGGTTAGGGCAGAAATTTGTAATTTGGCCATGGTGCGAGCGATAACTCGCCTGTTCTTCATAAAGGACACCGTGGGATCTTTAATATCCACCAACTAATGGAGACAAATGGGACGCCCAGTTTAACGTCCATCCAAGGGACGGCACACATGATGAATCACCCTGCCTGTGAAATACCAGGATGACAGTTTATAGCTGGGTCGGGATTTGAGTCCAGGCTAGACAGCTTAGAGGTGAATATGCATCCATCTCGGCCATTCTGTCAGCCCTGGGGGCAACCAACTGATTTCCATGAAAAATATTTTGTTTAATCCAGAAATATGAAATATATTCTTCCATAAAGATGTGCACTCCAAAAGTCTCCTACAACCTTTTATGTCTGAACTGACAGCCTGCATGAGATTGTCATGGTAGAGAAGAGAAGAGGGCAAGATGTGAAATAAAGGAATTATCTGATATGTAATGGACTCTAAATAAGTGTTTGGAGTGTACGGACCTCATTTCATATGATAGACTCGTCTTCCTGCTCACCTGCATGGCAAGGCGAGCATTCCGCTGATCAAGACCTGATGTAGACAATCCCTCATCCTTTGTGGTTAAGCCAACTTCTCCAGGAGTGAGGCCTGTGAGCAATTTTAACACCAATTCTGGCCCCCATCCCTCTTCACAAGCCCCTATATTAGTAGTTGTAGGAAAACTGTCATCACCGAGGAAGTCGGGACAATCGACAGGCTGGGTGTCGTTGATGGTAGAGATCTTGGGCACTGCCATGCGGAGCTGGGCGCAGTATGCCCGACGGTGCATACCTTCAGCAAAGTGAACTCCCTCGAGCTGGAGAAATGCTGGAAATCGAGCTTTCCAGGAAGGATGGATATCCATGCTCAGGAACAGAGGCCAACAAAGGTCGATGGGCACCCAGCCTGCTGAAAACACAAGGGCTTGAGGAAAATGTGAATCGGTGAAGTTTCCATTTTGATGAGTTCTCGTATTCTGGTGTTTTGCCCAAAGGCAGGTCCAGTACTGCCAAAGCAGTTTCTTGGCAAGGGTTTTACTGGGTGGTTTGCCATTGCCTTATCTGCAGGAGTTAGGGCAGGAATTTGTAATTTGTTCAGTGTGCCGGCGATAGCTCGCCTACTCTTCGCGAAGGACACCGTGGGGTTTTTAACGTCTACCAGCTAATGCATACAAATGGGACGCCCAGTTCAATGTCCATCCAAGGGATGGCACACACATTGATGAATTGCTCTGCTGTGAAACACTGGGATGACAGTTTATAGCTGGGTCGGGAATCGATCCGAAGCTGGATGGCTTGGAGGCGAGTGTGCGTACCTCCAGGTACATCCTGTCATCCTGATGAATTCTAGTGTCAGCCTGGTTTGGACCCAATGAGTTCACATGGTAACTCAGCAACCTGATTATATCACCACTTATTGCTTTAATCCCCATTTCCAACTGACAATGCTTGTAGAAAATTATATCTGCTGTTCACTTTATCTGTGTGCATCATTTGTCTCGTTTTATTGGATTGCTTGATCACCTGTGCACCAATGCCTTACCTGATCCTTCAGGCTGAATGTGATCTGTGATTATCTCTGCAATCGCAGGTGTTTCTGTTCGTTCTGCAACTATCTGTGCCGCAGTCGTTTTTATTTCAGATTCGTTCAATAATGGAATGCAAACAGAGGCTTTAGCTTTCTTGAAGTCCCCTCGGAGTGTACCAGGTAATGCTGGATGCCCCCGAACAGTCCTCGATCCGAGCTTTTGTTTTGTCATCTGATGTTCTTCCAATGAATGAATCTTCATGAAAACCGCACCCACTTGTTGTGCTTCAACTCTTCGGCTCTTTGATGTTTCATGGACATGATGTTTCTTATCAAACTTAGAATCGAGTCTGTATAATCCACCACCATGGTGTGTGTGATCCTTAGAGGTTGTCCAGTGACGTTGCTGTGTTCTCCCTTGCTGGGTCCTGGTTGTCGTGTTCCTGGCTATCTCTTCTCTATCCAGAGATGTATCTTGAAGATTCCGGCCATGCTCAAGGTTTTCTTTATAACCATCACTGACATCTGGGAAAACGGCCATCAGACTTTCAGTGAGTTTACTCCTGCATCGTGAAGCAAAAGGCTCAGGGTCCTTTGAGGGCCCTTTCTCCCTGTTAGCTTGAGTTCCCTCCACAATTTGTATTGAAAAGGGCTCGGGGTCCTTCGTGGACCCTTTCTCCTTGTGAGGTTGAGTTCCCTCCACAGTTTGTATTGAAAAGGGCTTGTGGTCCTTTGAGGACCCTTTCTCCTTATTCGCTTGAGTTCCCTCCACAGTTTGTATTGATAAAGGCTCGGGGTCCTTCGAGGGCCCTTTGTCTTTGTTAGCTTGAGTTCCCTCCACAATTTGTATTGAAAAGGGCTCGGGGTCCTTCGAGGACCCTTTCTCCTTGTGAGGTTGAGTTCCCTCCACAGTTTGTATTGAAAAGGGCTTGTGGTCCTTTGAGGACCCTTTCTCCTTATTCGCTTGAGTTCCCTCCACAGTTTGTATTGATAAAGGCTCGGGGTCCTTCGAGGGCCCTTTGTCTTTGTTAGCTTGAGTTCCCTCCACAATTTGTATTGAAAAGGGCTCGGGGTCCTTCGTGGACCCTTTCTCCTTGTGAGGTTGAGTTCCCTCCACAGTTTGTATTGAAAAGGGCTTGTGGTCCTTTGAGGACCCTTTCTCCTTATTCGCTTGAGTTCCCTCCACAGTTTGTATTGATAAAGGCTCGGGGTCCTTCGAGGGCCCTTTGTCTTTGTTAGCTTGAGTTCCCTCCACAATTTGTATTGAAAAGGGCTCGGGGTCCTTCGAGGACCCTTTCTCCTTGTGAGGTTGAGTTCCCTCCACAATTTGTTTTGACAAGGGCCTGTGGTCCTTCAAGGGCCCTTTTTCCTTGTTAGTTTGAGTTCCCTCCACAGTTTGTGTTGCTTCCTGCAATGTCTCATTATTTCGAGGAAGACAATCCTTCTCAGGTGTATTTTCAGGGTGAACTTCTGCATTATTAGGATCCTGATGTTTCACTTCATGAGATAAATAATTACCTTTTTTATCATCAGCAACAATGGAAATTACAGATGAAGACGAAGATTCTCGCATCTCTAATGATTTATCTGGCGTTTCATTCATGGTATTCTTCCTTTGAAGAGTGTCCCTGGTAATATGATCATCGGTGGGTAGCTCGACTACATTATCAAGGGAATTATGTGCTTCAAGATTATCGAGGACTTCAACACAACTGCTGTGGCAAACAGGTTTTGTAGATACGAACACTTCCTTTCTTTCCCTGCAAATATCATCTTCTAAAAGGCGTTTGAAATCAAGGGAACCATGACACATGTTTATTTCATGTGGATTTCCTTTTGGAATAACGAGCAGTGGACGCTTCTCTTCCTTGATACCGGGGTCATGGGGACCATTCTTGATAGATTCTCCAACAGCCCTCAAACATTGCTGAAGCTTCTGGAAGATACAGTTAAAAATCCAAGCACAAAGTTTCCGCAGCTGTTCTTGCCAGGAGTCCAGCCATAGCCGTCTTGACCACCTGGCTCCTTCGGAATCCATGAAGTAACTGGCAGCGAAGTAAACATCATCATGGTTAATCACGTTTGTCCAACAAAATGAACATAATCATTCAGAACTGTTGAATATTTCCAGCTCACCACAAGCTCCGGACCGTGCAGCAAGCGCTGATCTCCCTCCTCTAACTATGCCTGCCTGGGTTCGACATGGGCTATTTATGGAAGGTTTTGCTTGAGATGCCTTGATAGATGGACGTTAAACCCTTTTTAGGTCGGCAAGAACATGTGACAGAACTTCTCCACAATCATCGATCACTCTTCCCCCACCCCCAAACCCCCAAACCCCTTCTACTAATGAAATTAAGTCGATTGATCATTCAAATATCCTTTTGTGTGTAACATTTCAATGACGCACCAAAATGGGTTATCTCAACCTACATGCCTATCTTACAATCTATATACTTATCTTTACCTCCACCACCGAAGGTGGAAGGAGGTTTTGTTTTCACCCCGCTCTGTCTATCTGTTTGTCTGTGTACAGGATATCTCAAAAAGTTGTGGACGGATTCTAATAAGTTTTGGGGACAGGTTCGGTGTGTGACGAGGACGAACTGATTAGATTTTGCTGAACATCTGAATAAGGATCTGCAGTCTGCACATGAGAATTATCTAATTTTAAAGTGATTCTTCACCATTGAGAGACAGGGCCAAAACGATATAGCACTGAATAGCATGATAATTCAAACATATATTGGGCCCGATATGTTCTCGTGGATCAGGCATTACGTGGTGGAGGTATGTACTCCACCGACTGCCTTTATATGTTATTATGAGAAGACAGCATGATGAAAACTGAGTCCTGGGACGAAAGATAGATGGACACAAAGACGGACCGAAAAATGTATAAATGAATAACACTCTCGATCCGATGTAACGAAAACTCACAATACACGAAATATAATCTCGTGCCTTTCTAGTACTCTCTATATACTTATCTTGCTCCCTGTATACTAATCTTTCTATCGATTTACTTATCTTCTTACCTAAATACTTATCTTACCACCGATTTACTTATCTTCTAGCAATATATTATCTTACAATCTATTTACTTATCCTCTTACCTATATACTTATCTTACCACCGATTTACTTATCTTACAACCAATATACTTATCTTACAATCTATTGATTTATCTTGCCACCGATTTACTTATCTTACGAGCGAAATATTATCTTACAATCTATATACTTATCTTCTTACCTATATACTTATCTTAGCACTGAATTACTTATCATAAAATCGATTAACTTACCTTAAAATCGATTTACTTATCTTACAACCAATATACTTATCTTATAATCCATTGACTTATCTTAGCACGGATTTACTTATCTTACAATTTATTTACTTATCTTACAATCTATTGGCTTATCTTACAACCTATATACTTATCTTTCTTCCAATTTACTTCTCTTACCACCGATTTACTTCTCTTAAATCGATTTACTTATCTTACAACCTATATACTTATCTTACCACCGATTTCCTTCTCTTAAAATCGATTTACTTATCTTACAACCTATATACTTATCTTACCACCGATTTATTTATCTTCAAATTGATTTACTTATCTTACAACCTATATACTTATCTTACCACCAATTTACTTATCTTACCACCGACTTACTTATCTTAAAATCGATTTACTTATCTTACAACCAATATACTTATCTTACAATCTAATGACTTATCTTACAACCTATATACTTATCTTTCTTCCAATTTACTTATCTTACAATCTAATGACTTATCTTACAACCTATATACTTATCTTTCTTCCAATTTACTTATCTTACAACCTTTCTACTTATCTTTCTACCAATTGACTTGTATTACAACTGATTTACTTATGTTTTTATCAATTTACTTGACCTATTACTTATATACATATCAATTTACCGATATATGATATTACAATCTATTTACTTATCTTCTTACCTAAATACTTATCTTAGCACCGAATTACTTATCATAAAATCGATTAACTTACCTTAAAATCGATTTACTTATCTTACAACCAATATACTTATGTTATAATCCATTGACTTATCTTATAATTTATTTACTTATCTTACAATCTATTGGCTTATCTTACAACCTATTTTTTTATCTTTCTTCCAATTTACTTATCTTACCACCGATTTACTTATCTTAAAATCGATTTACTTATCTTACAACCGATTTATTTATCTTAAAATCGATTTACTTATCTTACAACCAATATATTTATCTTACCACCGATTTATTTATCTTAAAATCGATTTACTTATCTTACCACTGATTTACTTATCTTACAACCAATATACTTATCTTACCACCGATTTACTTATCTTAAAATTTATTTACTTATCTTACAATCTATTGACTTATCTTACCACAGATTTACTTATCTTACAATCTAATGACTTATCTTACAACCTATATACTTATCTTTCTTCCAATTTACTTATCTTCCAACCTTACTACTTATCTTTCTACCAATTGACTTGTATTACAACTGATTTACTTATGTTTTTATCAATTTACTTGACCGATTACTTATATACATATCTATTTACCGATATATTATATTACAATCTATTTACTTATCTTGCGAACCATATATAATCTTTCAATCTCTTTTCTTATCTTACTACCTATTTACTTATCTTACCACCGATTTACTTCTCTTTCTTCTCAATTTACTTCTCATATTACTGATATACTTATCTTACAATCTATTTCCTTATCTTACTCTGCATTTACTTATCTTACAACCTATATACTTATCTTTCTACCAATTTCCTTGTTTCTAGCAATTTACTTGTCCTGTTACCTACATACTTACCTTACAATTAATTTACTTAACTTACAACATATAAACTTATCTTACTTCCTATATACTTAACTCTCTACCAATTTACTCATCTTACAACTGATTTATGTATGTTTCAAGCAATTTCCTTTTCTTACAACCAATTTACTTATGTTTCTATCAATTTACTTGTCCTATTACTGATATACATATCTTACTACTGATTTACTTATCTTATTACTGACTTGCAAATACCACCCATCGCTTCACTGACGGTAATACTAAAGGAGGTAGGGGGAGAAAAAGAGTGGGGAAGAGGGGTGGGGGAGAGTGAAGAGTTGGAGGGGAAAGGAGAGAGAGGAGGGAGGGGGTCAGTGAGGAGGGGTGGGGAAAAGGAAGACAGTGTGAGGTGAGAGGAGAGGAAGGCAGACATGCGGTGGAGCATTAATTACGATTTATTCTGTTTCATCAAAATTAATCTGCAGAGAAAAACAGTGAAGATGGATACAAAATAATGTCTGAAATCCATTCTCTACCAGTCATATGATAAATAACGTCTGGAGACAAATAACACCCAGATGCGGCCGGAACCAAACTGACCGGAGACAAATACCATTCGGACACATCCGGAGACAAACTCCCTTCTGGACATAAATGCCATCTGGAAATATCCAGAGAGAGAGAGAGAGAGAGATTGAGACAGAGACACAGAGAGATTTTCGGGAATCGGCAGGTTGGAGTGACTGCGCAAGAACCACTCGTTCAGGGTGACGGAGCAAGAACCACTCGTTCAGGGTAACGTTGCATGAGCCGCTCGCTCAGTGTGACGGAGCACGAACCGCTCGCTCAGTGTGACGGAGCACGAACCGCTCGCTCAGGGTAACGTTGCACGAGCCGCTCGCTCAGTGTGACGGAGCACGAACCGCTCGCTCAGGGTGACGGAGCACGAACCGCTCGCTCAGTGTGACGGAGCACGAACCGCTCGCTCAGTGTGACGGAGCACGAACTGCTCGCTCAGTGTGACGGAGCACGAACCGCTCGCTCAGGGTGACGGAGCACGAACCGCTCGCTCAGGGTGACGGAGCACGAACCGCTCGCTCAGGGTGACGGAGCACGAACCGCTCGCTCAGGGTGACGGAGCACGAACCGCTCGCTCAGGGTGACGGAGCACGAACCGCTCGCTCAGGGTGACGGAGCACGAACCGCTCGCTCAGGGTGACGGAGCACGAACCGCTCGCTCAGGGTGACGGAGCACGAACCGCTCGCTCAGGGTGACGGAGCACGAACCGCTCGCTCAGGGTGACGGAGCACGAACCGCTCGCTCAGGGTGACGGAGCACGAACCGCTCGCTCAGGGTGACGGAGCACGAACCGCTCGCTCAGGGTGACGGAGCACGAACCGCTCGCTCAGGGTGACGGAGCACGAACCGCTCGCTCAGGGTGACGGAGCACGAACCGCTCGCTCAGGGTGACGGAGCACGAACCGCTCGCTCAGGGTGACGGTGCACGAACCGCTCGCTCAGGGTGACGGAGCACGAACCGCTCGCTCAGGGTGACGGAGCACGAACCGCTCGCTCAGGGTGACGGAGCACGAACCGCTCGCTCAGGGTGACGGAGCTCGAACCGCTCGCTCAGGGTGACGGAGCACGAACCGCTCGCTCAGGGTGACGGAGCACGAACCGCTCGCTCAGGGTGACGGAGCACGAACCTCTCGCTCAGGGTGACGGAGCACGAACCTCTCGCTCAGGGTGACGGAGCACGAATCACTCCCTCGGGGTGACGTCATGCGGTATGGGTGCTCGGCAAGTGGCTCAAGCACCCCAATTAAATGGTCTCCAAGGAACGGTTGGCCAGGGTGTCGCTGCACACCACAGGGTATCCCTTTAATTTTAAAGCCGATCTTCACGGTGCACACAGCACTTAATGAAATAAAATGAATCGATGAATCCGCCATTTTCATGCTCCTCTGTGCACGTGTCACGTGCAATGACCTCTCCTCTTGCTGTTTCGGTCGGTGTCCCCCTCATTGGGCCTTCATGCTTTTGAGCCATTCGAATTGAAAAAAATTCCAGGTTGCTGGATTGGCAAAGACAGACTAACCGCCTGTGCCCCCACCCCAAGATCACCACATATAACCCCCTTGACTTTTTTTTTCTGTTGGGATTTGTCAAAAATGTCAACCACACCAAGGTGGCGAACGTGCAGGATCATCGTTCTCGGATCACAGCTGCATATGCGCACTGGTGGACACAAACATGCCGATCCGAACTTGGCAAGAACTCGTGTACCGACCACGTTGATGTCCTCCACGTGACAAACCGAGCTCACAATGAAATGTGTCGATGATGTGAACAAAATTTTGAGGTTCTGCATCAAACCAACCAAAGGGATCGTTTGTGGTTCCAAATATGTGAATAAATTATGTTAATTATATTTTGTGATTAACACCATTAGTGAGATACATTTTAAATGTGTATCACGTGTTTCCTACTGAGTTATCATCCGCCGAAATAGCTCAGTTGGGAGAGCGTTAGACTGAAGATCTAAAGGTCCCTGGTTCGATCCCGGGTTTCGGCACGTTGCGTTTTCTTATTTTATTTTGTTTTATTATTTAATCTTATTTTTTGTTTTATTTTATTTTATTTCATTTTATTATTTTATTTAATTTTTTATTTAATTTTATTATTTTGTTTTGTTTTGTTTTATTTATTTATTTTTATTTCATTTTATTATTTTATTTTATTTTATTATTTTGTGTTTTGTTTGTTTTGTTTTATTATTTAATGTTATTTTTTTTTTTTTGTGTTTTGTTTTGTTTTGTTGTTTTATTTTATTTTATTTTATTATTTTGTGTTTTGTTTGTTTTGTTTTGTTTTATTATTATTTTTATTTTAGTTTGTTGTGTTTTGTTTTGTTTGTTTGGTGGGCGATTTTTTCGGGACGGGATTCGTGTGACGTGTCGGTGAATGGTGGTCACGTTGTTTTGTTTCACTTCGATATTTTGACACGGTCCCATGTTCACACGTCACACGTGTCCCGGTCATGTCAAGCGTGAACCCCCAACACTGTGCTGTCCAGTGTTAGTGTGTCCAGTCTGTCGGGCTCACATGGTCCACCATGAACCCCCTCCTGGTGACACGACCTAAATCCAGGATACCCCCCTCACCTCCACTCTTTCTCCATCCCTGTGAAACCAACTCCCACATCCTCTTCCATCCCGGTCTTCAATACACCTGTTCACCACCATCTCAGATCATCCCCAATCAAAACCATGATCTTTTTTACCCTCGTTAACCCCAGTCCCCCCTTCCCCCCAAATGTATCCTTCCAACCTGTCCTGATCCGTTCAGTGTACTCACTCTTCCATGAGCCTCGACCATGTCCGATGTATAAAACCACAAAGGTTCGTCTCCCCACCGTGCCCGTGGTGAAGAGCGGACACGAATCTGAAGATCGTATCAAGAGCGCTGGAGGGAAGCTCGCTGACGCTGTTCGTCCCATGTGAGATTTATCAAACGGTTTTTCCTCTGACGTTTTATTTCACCATTGTGACCTCAACTGAGACATGTTAGCCGCGTTCACATCGTCCTTTTCCGCTTTCTTTACACAGTTTGTGTCGCCATGACGACGTAGTACGCTACAGTATTTCTGACGTTTCAACACGTCCTCTCGTTTCGTCGTCTTGGCCCCGCCCACTTCCGGGATTGTTTAAATTATAATCTGCATTTGTTTTTTATTCGTCGTTATCCTGAACGGAGCCGTCAGAATCAGGATTTAAATGTCCGTCTCCGTGAGAGGCTGGAAGACCCGTTTGAAAATGTTTTCAAGAAGAAGAAGAAGAAGAAGAATAAGAAGAAGAAGACTCGTTATGGATAGGAAGTGACGTTTGTGTGTAGTTCCGGGTTTCTGTGTTGATTCGGCGGGAAACTTTGGAAGCCGAACGACAAACAGGTTTATTAAAATACGGATTCGAACCGATGTCGATTGTTTATTAAAATACGGATTCGAACCGATGTCGATTGTTTATTAAAATACGGATTCGAACCGATGTCGATTGTTTATTAAAATACGGATTCGAACCGATGTCGATTGTTTATTAAAATACGGATTCGAACCGATGTCGATTGTTTATTATCCCGTTTGAAGCAGATTCACGGATCCGCACAATGCAGGCGTTTCTTCGCGGCGGCGGCAAGGAGCCAAGTTCGAGCGAAACGGAGACTTCGACAAGTGCCGGACACAAGCAACGACACGTCCCTTGGGTCGAAAAATAGTAGGTGGACAAAATGTGTGGAGACTGTGTGCACAAAATGTGTGGAGACGGTGCGGACAAAATGTGTGGAGACTGTGTGCACAAAATGTGTGGAGACGGTGCGGACAAAATGTGTGGAGACGGTGTGGACAAAATGTGTGGAGACGGTGCGGACAAAATGTGTGGAGACGGTGCGGACAAAATGTGTGGAGACGGTGCGGACAAAATGTGTGGAGACGGTGCGGACAAAATGTGTGGAGACGGTGCGGACAAAATGTGTGGAGACGGTGCGGACAAAATGTGTGGAGACGGTGCGGACAAAATGTGTGGAGACGGTGCGGACAAAATGTGTGGAGACGGTGCGGACAAAATGTGTGGAGACTGTGCGGACAAAATGTGTGGAGACGGTGCGGACAAAATGTGTGGAGACTGTGCGGACAAAATGTGTGGAGACTGTGCGGACAAAATGTGTGGAGACTGTGCGGACAAAATGTGTGGAGACTGTGCGGACAAAATGTGTGGAGACTGTGCGGACAAAATGTGTGGAGACTGTGCGGACAAAATGTGTGGAGACTGTGCGGACAAAATGTGTGGAGACTGTGCGGACAAAATGTGTGGAGACTGTGCGGACAAAATGTGTGGAGACTGTGCGGACAAAATGTGTGGAGACTGTGCGGACAAAATGTGTGGAGACTGTGCGGACAAAATGTGTGGAGACTGTGCGGACAAAATGTGTGGAGACTGTGCGGACAAAATGTGTGGAGACTGTGCGGACAAAATGTGTGGAGACGGTGCGGACAAAATGTGTGGAGACGGTGCGGACAAAATGTGTGGAGACGGTGCGGACAAAATGTGTGGAGACGGTGTGGACAAAAATGTGTGGAGACGGTGTGGACAAAATGTGTGGAGACGGTGTGGACAAAATGTGTGGAGACGGTGTGGACAAAATGTGTGGAGACGGTGTGGACAAAATGTGTGGAGACGGTGTGGACAAAATGTGTGGAGACGGTGTGGACAAAATGTGTGGAGACGGTGTGGACAAAATGTGTGGAGACGGTGTGGACAAAATGTGTGGAGACGGTGTGGACAAAATGTGTGGAGACGGTGTGGACAAAATGTGTGGAGACGGTGTGGACAAAATGTGTGGAGACGGTGTGGACAAAATGTGTGGAGACGGTGTGGACAAAATGTGTGGAGACGGTGTGGACAAAATGTGTGGAGACGGTGTGGACAAAATGTGTGGAGACGGTGTGGACAAAATGTGTGGAGACGGTGTGGACAAAATGTGTGGAGACGGTGTGGACAAAATGTGTGGAGACGGTGTGGACAAAATGTGTGGAGACTGTGTGGACAAAATGTGTGGAGACTGTGTGGACAAAATGTGTGGAGACTGTGTGGACAAAATGTGTGGAGACTGTGTGGACAAAATGTGTGGAGACTGTGTGGACAAAATGTGTGGAGACTGTGTGGACAAAATGTGTGGAGACTGTGTGGACAAAATGTGTGGAGACGGGGCGGACAAAATGAGTGGAGACTGTGTGGACAAAATGTGTGGAGACTGTGTGCACAAAATGTGTGGAGACGGTGCGGACAAAATGTGTGGAGACGGTGCGGACAAAATGTGTGGAGACGGTGCGGACAAAATGTGTGGAGATGGTGCGGACAAAATGTGTGGAGACGGGGTGGACAAAATGTGTGGAGACTGTAGACAAAATGTGTGGAGACTGTGTAGACAAAACGTGTGGAGACGGTGTAGACGCGGTGGACAAAATGGCCTCTTGTGTGTTTGTTATTTTGGATCTCCTTTGTAGGATGGTGGGCACTATGCCTCATATGGCCAAATGTTTGTGGTGAAGGTTGTCAGGAGACAGACTGGTGTCTGATTAAGAAGGACCACAAAACCATGTACAGTACTATATACAGTACAATTCTTCTTCTTCTTTGTTTGATATGATGTCACAATTGACGCTGGGGACCTGAGTATGTTTCACAAGTTATGGCCATTTATGATACGGTTGGTCCAATCTAATTGAAACAATGCCCCAATCCAGTCGTCGTTTACGAGAGCAAAGGAACGAAGCTGCACCTATGGGCACCTACGGGCCCGCACTAGTATAATATGAAATAGTGAAAACCAAGAAAGGAACGAAGAACCGGAGAAAACAAAATAATTGAAAAACATGAAATCATGTAAATTGTCCAGCAATCCAAACACAGTGGGCTTGAGAAGTAGGATCATTGATTTCGGTTCTTTGTCTCTATATATATATATATATATATATATATATATATATATATATATATATATATATATATATATATATATATATATATATATATATATATATATATATATATATATATAATCGAAACATGAGGTCCACACAACTATAAAGCGTCGTCTCCAACATAGAGGCTTCGGCCCGGTGACTCTGTCAAACGGACAAAGACTATATGGTCATCATCAGTTAAACATCAAACGGAACCACAGATCCAGACTTCGGGATTATTTGCCCTCATCAGGATGGTATACCAATAAATATCGAACCAATGATGACCACATTCGTCGTTTATACATCAGACGCACCTCCTGACTTGTTATGAGCATCGCTGCAGATTATGTCTTGCACGGTAAAACCGCATAATCCGCAAAGAACAACCATCTGTCTGCCACCCAGACAATTGTTCCTGCAAATGCAAACCATTCAACCAAAAGGCACGTGATGTGACCGGTGGTAAAATCGAAACATGTGGAGTGTGACGAGCACTCTGCTGATCCCCATTGGACAACAGTCCACACCAAAGCGTCGCCTCCAACACAGAGGCTTCGGCCCAGTGACTCTGTCAAAAGACACAAAGATTATATAGTTGGTTAGATATTTATCGGTATACCATCCTGATGAGGGCAAATAAGCCCGAAATCTGGATCTGTGGTTCCTTTTGATGTTTAACTGATGATGACCATATAATCTTTGTCTCCCCACACTACCTTCTCAAGTGATTGTCTTCATTTCCCCTCGGAGTGAAACAGCATGTGGTCTTGATGGTGTCCTTTCCCATGGACTTTTCTTTCAAGCTGAGGTTCCACAAGGCAACATCTTAGGACCTGCATTATCCTTGATCAAAATCCATGACATATGTGACATTCTCTTGAAAACCAAATTTACCATTTTGCCGATGACTTCATCGTGTGTATAAACATACATAACTACGTATTGTGAATATCCTTCGTCTCACCTGGACAAGATAGGTCATTAGTCAGCCACATTGATATTGTTCGACACCAGCAAATCACACATGCACACATACACTATCCGCAAGGATCGCCACTCAAATTATCCAACCTACTTGCACTGAGCAGACACTGGAAGAGGTGCAGTCCTTGTAACTCCTTCACCTCACTATCTACCATAACCTTTTGTGTGAGGATTATATCAAAGGCCAGTCATCCTCTGGTTTATCTCCATAGAGATCAGGAATTCCTGAGCTGCACCAAGCTCATCCTGATGGGCATCTTTCACATGGAGCTCCACGGAGTGCCCCCACTCTCGGCTGGTGCTCCTGTTTCCCCTCTGGCTCCTCTTGAGCCAGTCAAAAATAAGGTCTGCGATACCATTTGTATTTCAAGGCAGGAAACAGATTCCAAGGACTGTTATTCTCCCACTGATAGCCACTTGGTGGGCGCTCTATTCTCTACAAGCTTACATCATTGATCCTTGGTCTTGCTCGCTCCTTGCTCTGCCTTTCCCAAGCCATGCCATGTCCATTTTTTTCACCTGCCTTTAGAAATGTAAAGTATGTTATGTTGCTGTATATATAAGTTGTGGACAAACTCAGTTGTGAGGTGGAAATAATTTAACCAATCAAGAACATTTTTGAACTAGAGGGGGAGCACTCGGGAAAGTGCAAAACCTCCGCCGCCAATACTGCTGGGTCACTCAAGTGAACCTTATATCTTATTCATTAAATATGATGTCAACAGTGCTGACAGAGTTATAGTTCTTTTCTCCATTTTTTTTTGGGGGGGGGGGGTTGGAAATCACTTAAAACATGTAGAAATGCAAAAAAAAGAAATCGAAATTTTGTTGAAAAAAATTGCAAATATTTTTATTTCTCTAACAATTTTTTTTGGGGGGGGGGTGGAAATCACTTAAAACATGTAGAAATGCAAAAAAAAAATGTTTTCTCTATTACAATTTTTTTTTGGGGGGGGACCAAGTCCAAAATCTAATGACATGATTCTTGGACCATACCTAACCCCTCCCCCCCCACCAAGTTCCGTCGAGGAGTTTTTCCGTAATACTGTTCGCAAACAAACAAACAAACAGAAAGGGGTGAAAACAGTAACCTCCGATCTTCGATGGTGGAGGTTAACTCACACAGACATTTTGGCTTTGTGGGCATGTGCTTGTGGAGCAAAAGAAATCCCTTCCGGTTCTGGGTTTGGAGCGTTGGCAGGTCTCCTTCAGGGCTCTCTGCTGAGGATCTCAAAGTTTAGTTTCCGGTCTTTATCTGTCCCGTTTTAACTTTATTTTCTCACCTGCATGTTACTGTGTGTTCCTAGTTTGGTTTTGTTTCAAAAATTGTGCTATTTTGTGAGTTTTTGTCGACCTTGTCTTACCGGGTGCTTGAGGCCTACCCATCGTTCCCCTCGGTGTACGGTCGTGTTTATTGGTATATTCTCCCCATTACCTTCAATTTCTATCTTCCCCACTTTCCCAACATCCCCCATCCCTCCCAACTAAACACTATTTCTTGTCTTAAATCCAAAAAACAAAAAACTTTCTCCTTGCACACTCACAAGTCTTGATTCTTCTTCCTCTCCTCTTCCCCCTCCTCCTTCTTCTCCTTCTTCTTCTCCTTCTCCTTCTCCTTCTCCTTCTTCTCCTTCTTCTCCTACCATCTTTATTCTACTGAGATGACCCTCTCTCGCCATTACCTTCACGATTTCTTCCGATCGACAACCTCCCATTCCCGAATTTACCTGTTCTTCAAAAACACATCAAAAAATAATAATCTTCCTTGTATCCTTTCGATCTCGACACCTCCCGTAACCATGTGATCTGTTCCCACCCCCTGCGTTTATCGATCCAATTTCACCATTCACCTCACGATTTTTTTCTACAACACTTCCATGACCTTATCTGTTGAAAACTCTCTCAAACAATAATAATAATAAACAAGATCTCTTATAATGCTTCATCTTCCTCTTTCACACGTGTGGTACTCTTTACTGTATCATAATGCACTACTCCACTATTTAAACAGATTGCTCTCAATTCGACCTTTCCTTCATACCTTGCCGAAAAAATCCAACTGTTACAGCGTTTCTTCTCTCCATTCTCTGAATTCGCCTTTATTGCATCTCTCAAGAAATGTGTTTAATCACATCTCTGACCTAAAACTTTTTTTAAAACCTAGTTTGCCATGAATGTTCGCTTTCTGTTTGCTAATGTCAGTGCCAACTCACCCCTCTCAAAGCAACCATCACACTCTTCTCCCTCCAAGCCTCCCTCTCACCTTTCTCAAAAACTCCACTCTCACCTTTCTCCCTCAACTCTCCCCACTCACCCTTCTCTCACCATTCACCCCCTCACTCACCCTTCTCAAGCTTGCCCCCCCTCATCCACAAAGCTGCCTCCTTCCCCTGCCCTCTCAGCTCCATCTCATCACTCCACCTCCTCAAATCCTCAACGTCCTTCTGCCCCCTCTCTTGTCCCCCCTCTTCCCCAGCACCACAGAGCCATTTCTCCTCCTAATCCGGCCCCCTCCCCGAATAATTCTGCAATCCCCCACGCTCTTTCAACAACCCTCCTTACCTCCCCCCCTCGTCCCTTGTCCTACCCTCTCCCTCCCCTCCCACCCCCTGCACCCAAAGCCTCCTCCCCTCCCTCTTCATTAACAGTGTGGAACTCAAATATCCGGGGCCTGCGCTCAAACCTTACAGATCTTTCCATACAGGTTGCCACTGACAAACCAGACATAATCTGCCTAACAGAAACTTTCCTCCCCCAAGATGTGTCTGACTCCCAAGTATCTCTCCCTGGTTACTCCGTCCTCCGGTATGACAGGCCTGAGCCTCGTCCTGGTGGAGGAGTTGCTCTCTTCATCAAAGACTCTATTCCTCACGCTCCATGCACTGCCCTCACTCCCCCACACCCCCAGGAATACCTCTGGCTATGGCTTTCCCTCCACTCCCACCTCATGTATATACGTATGTGTACTATTCCGTCCACCAAACAGTGATGACTCCATCTACACCTCACGATCCAAAAACATGGACCAACTTCTATCTTCTTATCCAAACTCTCTCTTCCTCATATGTGGCAACTTCAATTGTCATCATGCCAGTTAGGTAGGTGTGGGTACCTCTCTCACCTGTCATGGCACTTCAGCAAAAGCTTTCTGCGACTCATTGGGACCGACTCAATCAGTCAACTTCCCGACCCGGATCTCAATCAATGTTACTCCATCTCTTCTGGATCTGATTTTGACAAATTTCCCTGAAAATATCTGCTGCTCTTCCTCCACTCCAATCGGTTCCTCTGACCACGTCCTTGTCAAAGTTGACATCTCTCTGGCGATTATCAGAGAACCACCTCACCGCCATCGAGTCTGGAATTTCACTCAAGCCGACTGGCAGGGTCTCCAAACAGCCATGAAACTTATAGACTGGTCTCCTATTGCTACTTTCTCCAACATCAATTCATCCTGGGAATTCTTTGAAAGAAACTTGCTCTCCCTCATGCACAGATTTATCCCCTCTCATCTTCAGTTGTCCTACCCTTCCTCCCGCCCTTGGTTCACTGAAGCTTGTGGCGAGGCAGTTGTCCTGAAACAACTTGCCTTTTCCTCAGGGAAAGCAAACCCAACTGAGGGTAATCTCAGTTCCTTCTATAAAGCTCGGAACAAGTGTGTATCTACCCTCAGGAGAGCCAGAAAACAACACCTTTCTAAGCTCAAGTCTGAACTTTCAAACCTCTCTCTGTCCTCAAAATCTGGGTGGCATCTAATCAAATCTGTTTCTGGTGTATGTTCCCACTCCATCCCTCCCTTACCTCAAATGGCCGCACTGCTGACACCGCACGTGAAAAGGCTGAATGCCTAAACTCTGTGTTTGCAGCTAAATCTTGTGTCCAAAACCCATCGCTTTCTGTACCCACCTTCCCAGTCGCACCCAACTGTCCCTGGACTCTGTGTCCTTTTCTCCTGACAAGGTGGAGAGCTTGCTGTCAAACCTCGACTCAGATTCTGCAGATGGCATAAGCCCACGTTTCCTAAAAACCTGCTCTTGCTCACCCTCTCTGTTCTATTCGCCCTCTCATTTGCTCAAGGTCATCTGCCATCTGCTTGGAAATCAGCAAACATTACTGCCCTGCATAAAAAAGGTGCAAAAACAGATCCCTGCAGCGACAGACCAATCAGCCTTCTGCCAATCATCAGCAAAGTTATGGAATCCATCATTGCTTCAGACATTAAATCCTTCCTCTTCTCCAATGGCCTGATTTCCGATCATCAATTTGGTTTCAGACCAAGTCACTCTACCCTGGATATGCTGCTTCTGCTCTCTCAACAATGGATGGAGGTCCTCAATGCCAGACAGGAAATCCGAGCCGTATTCCTGGACATATCACGTGCTTTTGACACAGTCTGGCACCCTGCCCTGCTCACCAAACTCTCTTCCTATGGTATCCAAGGCCATCTCCACTCATGGCTCGCAGAACTTCCTCTCCTGTCGCAGTCAACGTGTGGCCCTAAATGGAGTTCTTTCATCCCCTCTTCTTGTCCAGGCTGGAGTTCCTCAAGGTAGCGTTCTGGGCCCTGTTTGTTCTTTTTCTGGTTTTCATCAATGATCTCTCTGACTCTGGAAAAAACCTCTATATCTCTTTGCTGATTACTCCACCCTCTGCCGTACCATCTGTTATCCCTCAGACCGGCATGCAGCAGCTTCTTCGCTCACTGCAGATCTGGATAAAATCACAAACTGGTCCAACACGTGGAACATGTCTTTCAATCCGGACAAATCTCACACTCTCACTGTGTCTCTCCGAAAGGACCGTTTAGAAACCCCCCCCCCCCCAATCCACTTTCGCAACAATCCTCTGGAAGAACTCCTTTCTTTCAAGCTTCTGGGTCTCACTAGCTGCCATGACCTTTCCTGGGAAAGCCACATTTCAAACCTCGCCTTCAAAGCCAGTCGCCGACTGGGAATCCTCCATCATGCAAAGTCCTTCCTCGGCCCACCTGAGATCCTGACCATTTACAAAGCTTTTGTCCGCAGCCTGATGGAGTCCTGCTCTCCCCTCTGGGCTGGTTCCCCTGTCTCCCACCTTTCTCGGCTTCATGCTGTGGAAACCAAGGCATTTCGGATCATTGGCATATCCCGCAATGAGGCTGAGTCTTTGGGCCTCTCACACTCTCACCGCAGGCTGGTCGGTGGTCTTTCTGTCTTCTACCGTCTCCTCGCCAGCCTCGCCCTCCCTCCCCCCTGCTCTCTCTGCGATTTGTCCCCACCACATTTCAGCAGGGCGCTCAAGGTCCGCCAACAACCCCCTTCTGGTAAAACTACCAAAATCACGAATCACTGCTCACCTTCATTCTTCCATTCCTCTTTTTTTCCCGCCTTTGGAATAAACTCCCTCACTATATTCAATCCCATTCTTCCCTCCAGGCCTTCAAAACAGCTGTTCACCACCACCTCTTATCAACCCCCATCCAAATCCTCGATCTTTTCTACCCCCGATAATCCACCCAAGCCCACCTCCTTCAAATTCCCTGCTTTCCTTCCTGAAAGTCCCTGTAATTTCCATCTTTTATTCCCCATGTTCCCCACCCCATCCCTCTCCCTTCCACAGATCTCCGAATGTCTCTTGTCCCCACTGTTTTGTCCTTCCCATTCCCGCCACTCTTGACTCATGCCCCTCTCTACGAGCCTTGACAGGGTATAAAACAAAAAAGAAGAGGTTCATGAAGAACCATCAACAACGTTATTTGAAGGACATTGTACGCAAAGGCTTAATTGGTGATTTGAAGCCACAGATCCAAAAGATCACAGGATCAAGCAGGGTGATTGATTAATTATCAAAGTCTGAGAGCATTTTTAGGGGCTGTCACAAGGTCAAGAGGAACCGAGAAAAGGTGCATGTAAATGTAACCCCCCCCCTCACTCTCTCATTGCCCCCACCCTTCCAGAAGGTGCTGTTTGGTTTTGGAAGGCCTGCTTCTATCTTAAGGGCATGTTCTTGGTTGGCAAGCAGAACACTTTTGGATTGGAACCATAAAAGTGCTGAATTGTAGAGGGCATGGAGGAGCTTCCAAACGTCACCACATCTCACTACTGATGGTCATCTTCACTGCTGTTTGAGAATGAGTAAAACTATTACAAGAACATTGCTTGCAGACTGAAGGACTGGTGATTGCTCACTGTGGTACTTCATCAGCTTCAAGGATGTCTCTGGTTTTTCATGTTAACTACATGTCCTCCCTGCTGATCGTTACTCACTGTACATGTCCTCCCTGCTGATCGTTACTCACTGTACATGTCTTCCCTGTTGAACATTAGTTACTGTACATGTCCTCCCTGCTGAACGTTAGTTACTGTACATGTCCTTCCTGTTGAACATTCGTTACTGTACATTTCCTCCTTGTTTAACGTTAGTTACTGCACATTTCTCCCTGCTTAACATTGGTTACTGTACATGTCCTACCTGCTGAACGTTAGTTACTGTACATGTCCTCCCTGCTGAACGTTAGTAACTGTACATGTCCTCCCTGTTGAACGTTAATTACTGTACATGTCCTCCCTGTTGAACATTAGTTACTGTACATGTCCTTCCTGTTGAACGTTAGTTACTGTACATTTCTCCTTGCTTAACGTTAGTTACTGCACATTTCTCCCTGCTTAACGTTAGTTACTGTACATATCCTCCCTGCTGAACGTTCGTTACTGTACATGTCCTCCCTGTTGAACGCTAGTTACTGTACATGTCCTCCCTGCTGAACATTAGTTACTGTTATGCTCATTTTACTGTCATTAGTTACTGTTATCCCAACTAACGTTATCACTCGTTTTCAGATCTACCTTAATATAGATAGCTCATTCTCACATCTACCTTCATACCGGCCGCTTGTTCTCGCATCTACCTTCATTCGGGCCGCTAGTTCTCACATCTACCTTCATTCGAGCCGCTCGTTCTCACATCTACCTTCATTCGGGCCGCTCGTTCTCACATCTACCTTTATTAGAGCCGCTCATTCTCACATAGCCTGGTGTTGGCTCAGTGGTTAGGGTGGCGGCTTGGGATCCGAGGGTCCTGAGTTCAAGCCTCGTTGCCCGCTGAATTAATTCACCAGGGGATTGACTCAGCCTGCCATCCTTCCGAGGTCGGCAAAATGAGTACCAGCTTGCTGGGATGACCGAGTCATTCAAGTATCCTGCGTCAGAGTGGCGACCTGTCTAGGATTGTGCCCAATAGCCAAGGAGACTGCTTCGGCAGCACCAACGCTCTGTACAGAGTATGGTCCCAATGGATGGATGGATGGATTCTCACATGACATCTACCTCAATAAAGATCGCTCGTTCTCAGATCTACCTTTAATGGACAGTGGAATGCTTGTTCTCAAATCCACCTGAATATATTGTTCTTTCTCAGATCTACTCAAAGCTATCCACCTTTGTGAGGCTTTGTCTTGTTCGCAAGTATCATGTGATCCGATGGACGAGAGGTACGCACACTTGCTTCGAAGCTGTCTCGTCTGGGTTCAAATCACAACGCAGCTATAACCTGTCATCCTGGTCCCAGGCAAAAATGGTGTACAATATTTAATCTATCTATAATTCCAGCAGTGTGTGTGTGTGTGTGTCCGTGTGTGTGACCTTGTGTGTGGCCACTGTTTCTCGACAACCACTGGTTCGATCTAATTGAAACTTGCCAGGTATATTGCTGGGAACCTGAGTATGTGCCTTTTCGAGGTTTGATATTAATCAGACAAGTGCTTCCCAAGTTATGGCCATTTCTTGACCAACCAATGACAAGACATGTTGCTGCGTAGGCGTGGCCGATGGGGAAGAGATCCTCAGCCGCGTTCCCCATTACGGATTACAACGTACTGACTTCCGGATAGTGATGACTTGCTGTATTCTAATAATTTCTCGATTTCTTAGGCGCATTGATAGATAAACACAATGCCCCAATCCAGTCATTGTTTACGAGAGCGAAGGAACGGCCTGTGTGTTTGTTTGAAAGTTTTTTGTTGTTGTTGTTTGTTTTTTTTTTTGTTTTGCACGTACGGCTACGCACGTACGTTTTTTTTTGTTTTTTTTTCCTTTCTTTTTTTTTTCTCTTCTCTTCTCTTTGTGTTTTTCCTTGCGATGACATTGCGAAAAGGCAAAATACGTTGGCGCACGCGAGAGTGAAGGAACGGCCTGTGTGGTTGTTTCTGGCAAGCGGTTTGAAAGTTTTTTTTTTGCACGTAAGGGCACGCACGTACGGGCACGTACTAGTATATTGAATGTTGAAAACTGAATTGGCTTCTTCATCTGAACTAAATTTGCTTTGCTACAAGTTCATATATTAATAACAAGCACTTGTGGGAGTGATAACAATATTTCTTGTGTTATGTCTTCTTAACTGCTTGTTCAACTTGGAGAAACTAACTGTGATTTATAAAATCTTTGTACCATTGCTGTCTCATTTTTTATTAATCAATTTGTGAATGTGAAAGGACTGGTCACATTGGTTTTGGCAATGTAAGACTGCAAACCGCTCGGTTAATCTCAGTGTTTGGTTTGCAATGGGCTGACTGTTGCAAGCTTTCATACTTGCAGATACAGTGGCCTTCACCCCCTACCGAGTTCCAATAACACCACATTTAAATAAACTAGTATGTGCCCGTACGTGCAAAAAAAAAAAAAAAAAAAAAAAAAAAAAAAAAACTTTAAAACCGCTTGCCAGAAACAACCACACAGGCCGTTCCTTCGCTCTCGCGTGCGCCAACGTATTTTGCCTTTTCGCAATGTCATCGCAAGGAAAAACACAAAGAGAAGAGAAGAGGAAAAAAAAAGAAAAAAAAACGTACGTGCATGGCCATACGTGCAAAAAACAAAAACAAAAAACAAACAAACACAAAAAAAACTTTCAAACAAACACACAGGCCATTCCTTCGCTCTAGTAAACGACGACGAGATTGGGGCATTGTATTTATCTATAAATGCGCCTAAAAAAATCGAGAAATTATGAGAATACAGTAAGTCTTCACTATCCGGAAGTCCTACGTTGTAACCCGTAATGGGGAACATGGCTGAGGATCTCTTCCCCATCGGCCACGCCTACACAGTTGGTTTGGTAAATAAATGGCCATAACTTGGGAAGCACTTGTCCGATTAATATCAAACCTTGAAAAGGCACATCCTCAGATCCCCAGAAATATACCTGGCAAGTTTCAATAAGATCGGACCAGTGGTTGTTGAGAAACAGCGGACACACACACGCACACACGCACACACGCACACACGCACACACACACACACACACACACACACACACGCACGCACACACACTGCTGGAATTATTAATAGACAAGTACGTGCTCGTAAAAAAAAAAAATAATAATAATAAAAAATTATAAATAAATATTCAAACCGCGAGCAACAAACAACAACCACACAGGCCGTTTCTTCGCTCTCGCGTGCCCATACGTGCATGGCCCGGAAATTCGCATGTTATTCGCAGTTACGATTATTCGCAATTTCGTTTTAATACCCAATTATTCAATTAGCGCCAACATATTTTACCTTTTCACAATGTCGTGGCAAGGAAAAACAAAAAGAGAAGAGAGAGAGAGAAAAAAAATTTACTTCCTGGTTCGGAGCATACCAGCACTCTGAAGTTACCTACATTTATGCATCGTATAATATGAAAATGATCATAACTTGGGGCATTGTGTTTATCTATAAGTGCGCATAAGAAATCGAGAAATTATTAGAATACACGAAGTCATCATTATCCGGAAGCCCGTACGTTGTAACCCGTAATGGGGAACGCGGCTGAGCTTCCCTTCCCCATCGGCCACGCCCACGCAATGACGTGTCTTGTCATTGGTTTGGTAAATAAATGGCCATAACTTGGGAAGCACTTGTCCGATTCATATCAAACCTTGAAAAGGCACATCCTCAGGTCCCCAGCAATATATCTGGCAAGTTTCAATTAGATCGGACCAGTGGTTGTGGAGAAACAGCGGTCACACACACACACACACACACACACACACACACACACACACACACACACACACACACACACACACACACACACACACACACACACACACACACACACACACACACACACACACACACACACACACACACACACACACACTGCTGGAATTATAGATAGATTACTAGTTTTGTAGAAACAATTTTTCCAAATGAACTTTTTTTTAAATTAATAACTCAAGAGATCAAACGAAACATTGTTATAGTTGAAAGAGGTTACATATCAGGAATACATGTATTAACAGGTACTAATCAAAATTCACTGGTTGTAAAAGCATTCAACCCCTTAGGTCAGTACTTGGTGGAAGCACCTTTTACAGCATTGACTGCTACGAGTGTTTGTGGGTCGATCTCTACCAGCTTTACACAGTGAGAGGGTGAAATATTTACCCATTCTTCATGTGAAAATTGCTCTAGTTCTGCCAAGTTTGATGGGGATCTTCGATGGACTGCAATCTTTTCGTCTCGCCATAAATGTTCAATTGAATTCAAGTCAGGACTTTGACTGGGCCACTCAACAACATTAATTTTAATCTTATTCAGCCACTCCAGTGTGGCCTTAGCTTTGTGCTTTGGATCATTGTCCTGATGAAATGTGAATCTCCTACCCAGTTTCAGATTCATGGCTGACGCAAGCAGGTTTTTATCAAGGATTCTCCTGTACTTTGCACCATCCATTGTCCCTTCTGGCCTGCAAGGTTGAACAGTCCCTGCTGATTAAAAGCAGCCCCATAACATGGAGGGTGTTTGGATATGTACACCCAGCAGGATTAAAAACAAAACCTGTCAAAGAGCGGAGGAGCTCCTTGTGAGCCAACGGCCATCCATATCTTGTGCCCAACTGTGTCTGCGGACGTCCTCCTGCAGTTGGGTTACCTTTTTTTTTTTTAGGAGGTTGGTGGCAGGATTTACACTCTGGCCACCATAAAACCCTTCATTCCGCAAAACCCATAAATGCAAAGAAATCTGAAAACCCACTCTGTGGGAGTACCTCCTGTGACGCTTCCCTTCGCAGGGCAGCTCACCGGATGACGGTATTGGGGCAAAGCCTTCGGGACCCCCAATCTTTGATGACAGGAGGGAAACCACGGGGTAACATTCCCGGGTCAGATTGCGGGAGAGTGTGTCGGAGTGTTGCTGAGGTGTCGTCCACCAGACGGTGCTCTCCTTGGGTTAAACTGAGGCGGTCCCTTCAGGTGGGTACCTGAAATGTCGTATCCCTAAGAGAGGATGATCACCTGTCTGTTATCATCTCAGCTCAAGCATTTGGACATCGGTATTGCAGCACTCTCTGAGGTTTGGAGACCGGATTGCGGCGAGATCATGGTGGGAGGTTACACCTACTCTTGGTCTGGTCGCTCTGATGGTTACCATTCCCAAGGAGTTGCTGTAGCTGTGTCCAATAAGCTGACTCCAATGATAATTGAGGTAACACCGGTCAACGAGCATATTATGAGACTAAGGATTCATCACTCCTTGTGTGTCATTTCCCTGGTCTCTGTTTATTGTCTGACTGAGGCGAGTGATCTCACTGTGAAGGACGCATTCTATTCCATGCTCGAGTCTATGGTTGATCAGTGCCTCAGGCGAGATGCACTTCTGGTCTTGGGGGATTTCAATGCATCGAGTGGAACTGATAGGGATGGTTATGAGACGTGTGTTGGTCCCCATGGGTCAGGAACTGTGAACCAGAAGAGCACCAAGTCCCTTGACTTTGCACGAAGTCATGGACTTATGGTGGCCGGTTCATGGTTTCAGCGCCTACAAGCTCATCGCTGGACTTGGTATTCCAACGCTGGCGGTGTGGCAAAGGAGATTGACCACGTCCTCATTGATGGTCACTGGAGGATGATCCAGAACTGCAGGGTCTACCGGAGTGCTCAATTCCTCAATACTGACCACTGGCTTGTTGTGGCAACTCTTAAGTTGCATCTTAAATCCAGGAGAATGGTACCATCCAAGCTTAGGCTGGATGTTGGCAAGCTCAAGGATGAGAGTGTAGCTGAGGAGTTTGTGAACAGGCTGAGTGGAGATTTGGGGGGTCTGGGTGCTTTGGTTTTGAATACTTGTATTACAGAATCACCTCATTTTCTCTGTTAATCTAATTTATTCGCATTTTATCTGCATTATTTCGCTTTATCACTTTGGAGTAGTTTGTTAAGACTCCATACTTGAAAACATCATGAAATAAGCTCAGGTGGCATCAAAATGTGAAAGCTTTGGAGGGGGGGGGGGGTGAATACTTTTGCAAGCCACCATCGTTGTTCGGGTTTGGGTTAGCCTAACCCTCACAACGAGCTTTTGACAATACGTATCTGATGTTCGTACAATTACACGTTTGGTTTATAGTACATTCAAAATGTCGGATGACCTCCCACAAATTACAACAAAAGCAAACTCAACAGATTTTGATTCCTGGATATGTCCTCAGTGACAGAAAAAAAGTCCTAAGGGATCCTCCGGAGGGAAAGTCCTGAAATCATGGAAATCCAATATGGCCGCCACCCGGCTTCGGGGAAAATGAGAAAATTGTAAAGATTGATATTTTAATATGTAAATATATGTTTTTCTGCATTCTAATTGTTTCTAGTTATGGTCAGTATATTGATATACAAGAATAATTATAAAAAAGTGAAATGTATTGAGGGTAAAATAAAAAAATTGTAGCTTTTTTGTCCAAAAATGTCAATTTTTTTGTTACGTGATACTGATTTTGGCTCCTGGACAAAAAAAAAAGAAACGTTGAAGACACAAGATGAAATCAGGTCTCTGGCAATACAATATAATTATGTAAATCATTGAAACATGAAAAAATTCACAATTCCACTCGGGGCAATCACATCTGCCTGACGAAGGTTTCGAAATGAAAATGAAAATTCGCATTAAACTCAGAAGCTACATCCATTATAAACTTACTATACATGTTGAGAAAAATCAAGCGTATTAAAGTTAGAACTCGACAATGTCGTCATCATCCTCATCATTGTCACATGGAGTGTTTGTGCAGCCAGAGCCCCTGCAGTTTCCACAAGCTGGAGTGCACCCAATGTTGTGCTTCTTGCATGTGCATCTCATGGTGCTACATTCAGCCTGGCAGTTGCACCTAATGACACGTAACATCTTTTCAGGAGCTGGAGCTATTGATGTCTGAAGTGGCACAAAACCCTCGTCACACTTCTGCCAACCCCAGTCTGTCGGAAGACGTTCATCTGCACATCCCTTCCATTCTTGGACTTGCAGATACATGCGCAGGCTGTGATACTTTGCTGCTTCTGATGTTGGTGGTAACGTCTGTGGTTGCACGTGAGAGGAGCTCCAAGCCACCTTGTCCCAGTATCGCTGATACCAGAGGGTGTCCAGGGTGTCAGTTGACTTTCCGTTGTGGATTATCACCAATGTTTTTTTCTCCTGCATCTGCCACATCACATACGGAAGCTGGATATGTATCAAAAAACTTGGCCTGCTCACGGAATGTGCTGTTTGCTTTGAACTTTTTGAGGGAAGCTCCCTTTCCAATCCCATGAAGACGAGATGTCGTGTCGCACCCAAGAACTGCATGTAGAAACAGTATGTGCTTGCATATGTCTGTACCTATCATTTTCTTTGTAGCCATGATGTTCCAGATGTGAGGCTTCTTCGTGTTCTTCTTTGGCTCGGGACAAAAGAAGAGGTCATGGGATTCTAAGCTTGCATGGTAGCATAGGTGGACGAGGAGGTCTGTGTCATCACCAACTAACACAGTGTTGGTGACAGTAGCAGACTGCACGACCTTCAGTACAGTCAGGAGATCAGCATTCCCTGAGGCATGGTGAGTCTCACAGTTCTTCTTCTGAAGCTCTTCACTCAACATAAAAATGAATCGCTGTTTATTCTGCCTATTGGCAAGAAACTGTTCCTTCTTCATTGTGAGACGCATGTCAGCTGTAAATGTCACAGTTGTGCCAGCATTCCCTTTAGACTGTCTCTGGTGTGTCCTGTCCTTCGTGTTGGTACTCTCATAACCATCAAACACGACTATGGCATCTCCATACTTCTTCGTAACATAATCAGTGTACCGGTGGCATATGTCTCTGTATGTAGATCCACGAGACCATGGAATGCGTTGAACAAGTGCTCCGCCATCCAAAACATACTGTTGCCCATCATTGGGCATATCGGCTGGGACATCGGATCCAAGAAGATCCCAGATGGCATCAGCAAAGACTGGCTTGTGTGCTTCTCGGAGCTGAAGAGAGGAATCAAGGAGGGCTGGTGGATAGCTGCACAGTTCATATTTGAAGGCCGACTCCAGTTCTTCTGCTGTCTGTGCAACAGTGATCAATCTCTGGAAGAGGAGTTGTGGGACAACCTGGACTTGCTCTCCATCAATCTTGACAGATGACTTTATGCCGAGGGTGACAACTTGGTCTTTCCTCTTAAATGTGTACTCGGCAGGTGTTTTCCCATCCATAGATTTCAATATTTTGGCTCCTATAGCATGTGCTGTATCGACGTTGACGGTGGGGTGTGCATGAACTCCAGTGACAATGTTCCTCAGATGTGGATCACTACTGAACGGATTCCGTTCCTGTAAATACTGAAGAGCTGATAGTGTGTCCTTCCAGTCACGAGATTGTCTTGCCTTGGTCATGTCCTTCTGCTCTCCAGTGTTGTAGTTCACACCTGTGAGCTCCTGCATTACCTGGTTTATTTCTGCACAGGCAGGCATTGATAGTAGCCATACCAGCCGTTGTTGCGCTGTCATTCCTCACCCTCGTGTGAGCCCCCCGCTGGTCTTCAAACTTCTCATCAGAACTTGTTCGATGATCAGGTCAGATGAAAGACCTGCCCACAGGCGATCACTTCGTCAAACTACATGGAACCCCTCATCAAAATGTTGTGGGACATTGGGATGTTGAGTATTGAGGTTGGACATCTGCTGCAGATACACCCTCGCAGATTTGGCATACAGGTTGTGGCCCGAGGCTGCAAGGTAAGGCAGCATTTCCGGGATGGCCTGTAGATGTAGTGTCCAGTTCCCAGTGCGCTCTGCCCGGATGTATTTGCGTAGAATGTCTAGCATGTCCATATACTGAACCCAGAGCGCTGAAGTTCTCGAAGATATCTTTGCAGACTCTGCATGCTTCTGAAAGTGGTCTTTGATTCGTTTCAAGACGTCAGACTTGCAGACTTCTTCCACACTGGGGTTGACAGAAGTGTGACAAGGGTTTTGTGCCACTTCAGACATCAATAGCTCCAGCTCCTGAAAAGATGTTACGTGTCATTAGGTGCAACTGCCAGGCTGAATGTAGCACCATGAGATGCACATGCAAGAAGCACAACATTGAGTGCACTCCAGCTTTTGTAAACTGCAGGGGCTCTGGCTGCACAAACACTCCATGTGATAATGATGAGGATGATGACGACATTGTCGAGTTTTAACTTTAATACGCTTGATTTTTCTCAACATGTATAGTAAGTTTATAATGGATGTAGTTTCTGAGCTTAATGCGAATTTTCATTTCGAAACCTTCGTCAGGCAGATGTGATTGCCCCGAGTGGAATTGTGAATTTTGTCTTGTTTCAATGATTTACATAATTATATTGTATTGCCATCGACTTGATTTCATCTTGTGTCTTCAACGTTTCTTTTTTTTTGTCCAGGAGCCAAAATCAGTATCAGGTAAATATTTTTTTTTTCGGGACAAAAAATTGACATTTTTGGACAAAAAAGCTATAATTTTTTATTTTACCCTCAATACATTTCACTTTTTTATAATTATTCTTGTATATCAATATACTGACCATAACTAGAAACAATTAGAATGCAGAAAAACATATATTTACATATTAAAATATCAATCTTTACAATTTTCTCATTTTGCCCGAAGCCGGGTGGCAGCCATATTGGATTTCCATGATTTCAGGACTTTCCCCCTGGAGGATCCCTTAGGACTTTTTTCTGTCACTGAGGACATATCCAGGAATCAAAATCTGTTGAGTTTGCTTTTGTTGCAATTTGTGGGAGGTTGACCAAATATTTCTGCAAAAATGCCTGTACTATTACTGAACATGAAGGCAGAGCTAATCTGCTGGTGCAGTGTCCTCTTATGTTGTGCCTGGAAGTTCGAATTAGCCGTGCTTCTCTTTCCTGCAATGATGATCCATTGTTTTCACCTTTTCTTCCTCCCCCCCCTCGCTCCCCCTCACCCCACCACCCGTAGCCGACCACGGACTGTTGATGATGTTGCCCACCAGGATGAAGTGGTTGCTGTTCTCAAGAACATTATTGCTGGTGGTGATGTAAGGCGTTTTATTCCTCCTCTAAGCTACCCATATAAGCAGTCCCTCACTTCTATAAACTCATGTCTTGTTATTAGTCCTGTACCTGTTTCACTGGAAGGGAATGTAGCTTTGCTCTCCGTCTGTCCGTCCATCCGTCCAAACTGTGTTTTTTCACATTCTTTTCCATACCCTTCAACATATTCAACTGAAACGTAGTAAATGGCTTTATTATGATAGGTTACAGAACATGTTCGAGTTTCAGAGCGGTTTGTCAATTTTTCACCGAGTTATGCCCTTTTTGGACTTGGAAAATATTTCATCAGGAGGGACATAAATCACAAAGCAATTCTCGCTCTTCTTTTGCATGCGTCAGTGTTCAGCTGGCCTGACTCCACCCCACTGCTTTACACCCATTGGCTGGACATTTTTTTAATTACCTTTGCACATTTACTCATCCCTGCTTGTGTTGTCACCTCCCTTCTCGATCAACCCTGTCCCAGCTGCCAAACCTGCTGTTTTATGGTCCACCGGGTACTGGAAAAACCTCTACCATCCTAGCAGCCGCTCGGGACCTGTTTGGGTAACAAAGGAACAAAAAACGCCTTTCCCTTGTATTCACATCCTTTGAACTCGCACACATCTTTCCTCGTCCCGATCTCAATGTCTTCGCAACCCGTGCAGGTCTTCCCTGCTGTCGAATCGCGTGCTGGAGCTGAATGCTTCGGATGACCGGGGCATCGCCGTGGTCAGAGACAGAGTGAAAGGCTTCGCACAACAAGCGCTCTGTGGATCCCGCCAGGAGTGAGTTTGATTGTAGTACAACGGGCCGTGTATGTTCACGATGCATCTTATCATCCTCGATGAGCAGATTACCTGGATGGATGTTTTTCTAGATCGATGTAAAGTTCCCGTTAGGATGAGGAAACGTTTGTCCTGTTGTTGTAAATACGGAGATTTTCATATTTGTACGGTTTTACTGTCGTGGTGTATCTGTGCTTCCTCGCAATGCAGTGATGTTTTACTCTTTAGCGTTAGAATATTTATTCCCAGACTTTTTGAAAAAAACTGGGGGATGTTTGTAATCGGGTGTGTCTGTGTGTCTGTCTGTCCGTCATGCTCTCTCCTAAACAGTTGTATATAAATTCACTAAACTCGGTAGTTATGATCACATGGCAAGAAGGTGTGAGGGCAGTGGTATTTTTGACCTTGCCTCCTTGGGCCCTGGGGTGGGGGTCAAAAGGTCAAATACCGAAAAAATGCAATGATGGGCACATTTTAAAATATTTTTTTAAAAATGAAACTATTATTGTAATCAACATTGGGGGGGGACACGTGAAATATGTGGAAATTTTTTTGCATTTGACCTCAGTTACGCCCCAGGGGGGTGACTACTTCGGGTAGCAGGGGTCAAAGCAGAATAATTTTTATTTATTTAATTTTTTTGACGGAAGACTGGTGGAACTTTGGCCATCTTTCAATTTTACTGTTCGTGGGAATCGTGGGGGTTTGTGATGGTGCACCACTGACTTTACTCCAGTTTCGTTACTCGATGACTGATGTGGATTTGATACCTCGTGGCTGTTCACGCGAACCAACCCTCACTTTGCAAGCATGTCTAGGATGCCAGACTTCCCTCTACGTGAGTTAGTGGAGGCTTTCGTCCGACTGTGAGCTGAAATAGACTGGTTTGAGGGTTTTATTTATCTTTTGGTGACTGGAATATAATTTGGACATACGTATATCGAGCAAAACAAGATGTTTGAATGCAGTGCTTTACTTCTTTTCCCATGTGCTTTATTATTCAACTTCTCACTGGTTTTACATCCAGTGGACGTCCGACTCCGCCATTCAAGCTGATCATTTTGGATGAAGCCGATTCCATGACTCAACCTGCACAAGCTGCATTGAGACGCACGATGGAGAGACAAGCTCGCAGCACACGTTTCTGTCTCATTTGTAATTACATCAGTCGGTCAGTCTCAGCACCGCAGTGCACTCCAACCCCTGCCCATTCCAGTGCACTTGGGCTATCATTGGGAGTGGCGTGTGGGGAATATAATTGAGAAAAGAAAGTGAATTGTGGGAGTGAAGGGATGCTTATAGGAGTTGTGGAAGAATGGAAAGGAAGTTGGGAGGAGATGGGAGTAAAGGAAGTTGGAGAGAAGAGGAATATGTGGAGCATTGTGACTGGGAGGACTGATGAAATTTGCCATTTCTATGTACGTAACATGTAGTATAGTCTCTTGCTGCATACATCGAATAAGTTTTCTTGTTTGTCATCAACCATCTTGTTGTGTCGTACATGATAGGATAATTGAGCCTCTTACTTCTCGCTGCTCCAAGTTTCGCTTCCGTCCACTCCCAGAGGCTGCCCAGCATGCCCGTTTGGAAGAGATCGCCAACGGAGAAGGTCTTGCATTGGCTGAGGGAGTAAGTTGTTTCTGATGTTTTTGGCTCAAACAAGACAATGATGTATAATTTTGACCCAAGGACAATGCCTGTCCCTCAACAGCAGTCAAATCGTTATTTATAACTTGGACTTTCTCAATTCTCTGCAGGCCATATCTGAGCTGGTAGCAAGTGCAGCTGGGGACCTCCGCCGTGCTGTCACTTTGCTTCAGGGGGCCAATCGGCTTGTGGGACACAACCAGCTTGTCACTGCCACTCTCATTCGGGATATTGCTGGGGTAAGCCATGATTTTCGAACAAAGTATTCATTAGTGCATTATAGGGTCCTTTTTAGTATTGTTTGTCTGGTGTAATCGAATGTTACCTCTGCCAGCAACGACCGGGCGTAGTGGCGTGCGCCTGTAATCCGGTTACTTGGAGGCTTGGGTTGGAGGATCGCTTGAAGACGGGAGCTCTGCACTGGGCCACGCTATGAGAGGGTGTAGGGCAGCCCGGAATCATGGCGAAACCCAATCCTTATCCCTGTGTCGTAAGAGGCGACCAGGGTTGCGTCAGGAAGGGCATCCGGCGTAAAACCTATGCCAAATCAGTATGCGGATCATAACGGATGATCCGCTGTGGCGACCCCTAACGGGAGCAGCCGAAAGACGAACAACAACACCTCTGCCAGCAACGATGGGTGGAGGTTATATTTTCACCCTGTCTTGTCTGTCTTTGTTACTTGTGAAATTGAAAATTCGCAAATATATTGCTTGGTCAAGTCAGTTATTAGTCCCTTTCCAGTTTCATCAGAAGGGACTATAGATTTGCTCTCCCTCTGTCCATCTGTCCATCCCACCTGTGGTTTTTCTCACTTTTTTTTCCCCCATACCCTTCAACATATTCAACTGAAACTTGGTACATGACTTTATTATGATAAAATACAGAACAAGTTCGAGTTTCAGGACATTTCATCATTTTTTCAGAGTTATGCCCTTTTTGGATTTAGAAAATATCACGTCGGTAGGGGACATGTGTTGCAAAGCATTTCTTACTCTTGTTCTGTCTGTTATTCTGTGAACCACCTCGAAGGTCACCACATTTTACACCGATCGTCATGAAACTTCATCACCTGGTACAGGTAGTGACAAGTTGGAAGGCTGTTGTTTGAGATTAATAGGTCAAAAGGTCAAGGTCACATAAATCATCAATTTTTAAACGATTCACATATCTATGTATTATCTGTATAGATAAAAACGAAAAAACACGATCCATCCGTGAAGCTGTCCGTCCGTCTGTGAAGCCGTGTGTGACTATCTGTCGATCAATTACGTATTTTGCACGCTGACTACACGTATGTCTATTAATTACGTACTATTGGAATGTAGCTTTTAAACCTATCAACCCTTTACACTGCCAAGTCCCCTTGGACCTTTAAAGGTCCCAAAGAGAGATTAGACAGCTTAGACCACTTGGACCTTTTTAGACCCTCTTTACATACTTTTGTGATTTGACCCGTTTGACACTAACTACGATTGGAACGTGCCCTTTAGACCTTTAGATAATCGAGAACTTTTTAAGCACACGCCACTCAAACATCTATAGTCTTCTTGCAAACCACAAACTATACTTTTTTCTGCAAGGTATGTGCAAACTCGACCCACCCAGGGGCTGGGTGCTCTGCTGATACTGTATCGAAAACTGAAAAACACGGGTGGACGGTGAACCCTTGTTGAGGTGAGGTCTTGGTTGACCCCAGTGAGTTTGTCTATTAATTACGTTGTGTTTGAACGTGAGTTGGACCATGAGATTCAAACATCCATATGCCCTAGTGGCCCAATTTTTCTCCAGGGAGCCCAGGGTGGATGAGCCGAAAGTCCAAGGAGCTCAGCGTTCAAAGGGTTAAGACCCTTCACACCCTTTAAGTTAAGTCTGGTGTTGGTTCAGTGGTTGGGGTAGCTGGCTTGGGATCTTGGAGTCCTGAGTCGAGCCCCGGTTTCCGCTGAATTAACAACAGGTGAGGTTGAATCAGCTGTTTGAGTTAGGGTTCGGGTGGACGGTACAACATACATATAAAGAACATGTGGGAGTGGAGGGGAAGCCACGGCCAGAGGTATTCTTGGGGGTGTGGGGGAGTGAGGGCAGTGCATGGAGAGTGAGGAATAGAGTCTCTGATGGAGAGAGCAACTCCTCCACCAGGACGAGGCTTAGGTCTGTCATACTGGAGGAGGGTGTAACCGGGGAGATACTTGGGAGTCAGAGACGTCTTGAGGGAGGAAAGTTTCTGTGAGGAAGATTATGTCTGGTTGGTCAGTGGCAACCTGTACGGAAAGATCTGTAAGGTTTGAGTGAAGGCCCCGGATATTTGAGGTCCACACTGTTAATGAAGATGGAGGGGAGGAGGCTTTGGGTGCAGGGGATGGGAGGGTAGGACAAGGGAGGAGGTGAGGGGGGAGGTAAGGAGAGTTGTTGACAGAGTGTAGGAGATTGCAGAAGAGCTCAGGGAGGGGGTGGATGAGGAAGAGAAAAGGCTCTGTGGTGATGGGATGAGGCACAGTGGGGAGTAATAAGAGAGGGGTCTGAGGGAAGTTGAAGATTGGATGAATGGGTTGAAAGGGAGAGAGTGGGCGAAGAAGGCAGCTCTGTGGATGTGAGGGGGGAAACTTTGAGAAGGGTGAGTGAGGGGGTGAATGGTGGGGGAAGAGTGTGAAGGTTGCTTTGAGAGGGAGGGGAGACGAGAGCAGGCATGGCCAAAAGGGCAGGAGGGTGATGGGAGAGGAAAGGGATGAGACTTGGTAGTGGTATGGTGAATAAGGGAGCGGGCAGGAGGAGGTGCAAGATTTTTGAGGGGTTGGGTTGAGGGGGAGCTATGATGAGAGGAAGGAAGGAGCATGTTTGTGGTGATGATTGTACTGATTGAGAGAGTAAGATATCTGTTAGCCCACAGATGTGAGAACACAACACAGTTCGGGACACCACAGGAATAGCTGATACTGAAGCGGAAGACCGTGAAGAGGTGCAAAGAGAGGAGGAAGGATGAGGAGAAAAATGGGAGGGGTAAGGAGAGAGAATAACAGGTGAGGGGTTAGTAGGAGGTAGATTTGAGGAGGTGGGGTGAATTGGCACTAAAGTTCGAACACGAATGGAACACAAACATGCATTGCAAACTGTTTTTTTTTTTTAATCTCAGAGATATTAAAGGCATTACCTGAGGGATGCAATGAAGGAGAATTAAGATAATGGAGAAAAGAAACGTTGTAACAGTAGGACGTTTTATATATGGGATGAAGAAAAGGTCGAATCGAAAACAGTCTTTTGAAGAAGAAAAAGAGTAGTGAATTTGATACAATACAGAGAACCACACATGTGAAAGAGGAAGTTGAAGCATTTTATGAGAGTGTGTATGTATGTATATTTATATATATATATATATATATATATATATATATATATATATATATATATATATATATATATATATATATATATATATATATATATATATATATATATATATATACATACATACATACATACATACATACATACATACATACATATATATATATATATATATATATATATATATATATATATATATATATATATATATATATATATATATATATATATATATATATACATATATATATATATATATATATATATATATATATATATATATATATATATATATATACATACATACATACATACATACATATATATATATATATATATATATATATATATATATATATATATATATATATATATATATATATATATATATATATACATATATACATGAGGAACCGTATGCATTCAAACATACAGGTGCCCGAAGTTACTTATGCCATTAAGTATATGTGCAGATAGAACCCCTCCTCATGTTTAGTGGGAAATCGAAGGGGTGGGTTGTGATGTTTTTTTAGTTAGGTTAATAAATCATTTTATTTCCCCTCTTATGGAACCACGGTACCTTCCTAGCGCTTGCAGCCCTCGGTTCGCTGGCCACAGTGTACCACTGTCCACCCGCTGTCTAGAGAGACTCGTTTTTCCGAGGCAAAATCTCCACATTCGCTGTTCCAGTTCCTTCTCGGCTTCCCCAAACGTACGCAGTGTGGCTGCACCGTCATTCACTTTCCCCAAACACGCGTGGAGTGGGTGGGCCTCACCGGTGCCTGGCGATTTCTTTTTGGTGAAGCTTTTTATGTTGTTAAAACAATCGCACTGTTCCGAAAATATATATCACAATTGACAGGAGCTCATTTCTTCATTTATAAATTATAACATCGATGCAATGATTACGTATTTATAAAATCCAAACGCTATTTATTCATCTTTCTATAATTGATGCGGAGGAGATTGTAAGCTGCTGCTAACAACACCGATGGTCGTCATGAACAGCACAAAGGTAAAACTAACGTGTCTTCAGTCTCTCTTGGATGCGTGTTACAATTGCGACAGTATTCAGTACAGTAACATGCTGTACAGGTTTGTATCCGAGGAGCAATAGGCTATACCATATAGCCTAGGTGTGTGGTTTTGTGTCAGTACGATGTTCGAAAACGAAAACGAAAAAAAAAAAAGATGTTCGCACAACGACGACGTCGCTTAACGACGAGTTTCTCAGAACGTAACCCCGTCGTTAAGTGGCGCATGACTGTGTATATATATATATATTTGCTGAAGTAAATGTTGAAGAAAACATTGTGAAGGTGTGTGGTGAATGTTGGTCGGCAAAACTTGTAGGAAGAAGAACAGTCGGGACAGGAAGTCACATGGTTATACAGGGTATAAGGTAAGAAGGGAAAAGGTTTTTTGTTGTTGTTGCTTGTATTTTCTATATTTTAAGACATGAAACAGGGTATAGTTGGGAGGGGTAGAAGAAGGGTGGAGGGAGAAGTGGTGAAAATAGAAGCTGATGGTAATAAGGAGAAAATACAATAAACACGATCGTGTATAAAGACGGGAAGACAGGTAGGCCTCGGAGAAACCCAACGTGACAAGACCGACGAATACTCACCAAATAGCACAAATTTTGAAACAAAACCAAAATAGAGACACAATAAACACAGAGGCAACAAAATAAACAGTCAAAATGTGACAAACAATGACCTGAAACTTATCTTTGAGAAAGTTGGCAGAGACCCCCTGGAGAGAACCACCTCTTCTTCTTCTTCTTTCGGCTGCTCCCTTTAAGGGTCGCCACAGCGGATCATCCGCATGATCTGCATAGAGATTTGTCACATGTTTTACGCCGGATGCCCTTCCTGACGCAACCCTGGTCGCCTCTTACGACACAGGGATATGGTACACCTATTTTAACCGGGGTATACACCGGCCCAGTATACTGGTACTCATTTAACCGACCTCGGAAGGATGACAGGCTGAGTCAACCCCCTGGTGTATTAATTCAGTGGCCCAACGGGGCTTGAACTCAGGACCTTTTGGATCCCAAGCCGCTGCCCTAACCACTGCGCCAACACCAGGCTTTGGAGAGAGAACCACCTGTCACCTCAAAAATCGGAACTGTCAGATTTTTGGGATTTTCCGGATTTCCAGTCCCAATACCAATGGTGTACAATACTTGTGACACAGGTAATGTTTTTATATTCACCTGTAATAATATTGGGGAAGAAAAACAATCATAAAACTAGATGGGGAGCACTCGGGAGAGTGCAAAACCTCCGCCGCCAATACTGCTGGGTCGCTTAAGTGAACCTGATATCCTATTCATTGTAGGTCAAAACGGATCAGACTCTACTGAACCACGATTGAATAAACTAAACTAGATCGGCACGCATGTAGAAATGCCCCCAAAAAATCGAAAAAATTTTGAAAAAAATGTGCAAAAATTTTTTTTCTCTAACAAATTTTTTTTTGGGGGGGGGGGGGGTTGGAAATCACTTAAAACATGTAGAAATGCAAAAAAAAAAATTCAAATATTTTTCAAATAAAATCGAATTTTTTTTTTCTCTAACAAATTTATTTATTTTTGGTTGGAAATCACTTAAAACATATAGAAATGCAAAAACAAAAATTAAAATATTTTTTTCAAAATGGCTGCCATCGTGGCCATATTGGATTTTGGACCAAGTCCAAAATCTAATGGCATGATCCTTGGACCATACCTAAACCCCCACCAAGTTTCGTCGAAATCCGTCCAGGAGTTTTTCAGTAATACTGTTCACAAACAAACAAACTCGAGGGGGAGCACTCGGTAGAGTGCAAAACCTCCACCGCCAATACTGCTGGGTCACTTAAGTGAACCTGATATCCTATTCATTGTAGGTCAAAACGGATCAGACTCTACTGAACCACGAGTGAATAAACTAAACTAGATCGACGCGCATGTAGAAATGCCAAAAAAAAAATTGAAATTTTTTTGAAAAAAAAGTTGCAAATTTTTTTTTCTCTAACAAATTTTTTTTGGGGGGTTGGGTTGGAAATCACTTAAAACATGTATAAATGCAAAAAAAAAAATTCAAATCTTTTTCAAATAAAATCGAAATTTTTTTGAAAAAAAGTTGCAAAATTTTGTTTTTTTTTTCTCTAACAAATTTTTTTTTTTGGGTTGGAAATCACTTAAAACATGTAGAAATGCAAAAACAAAAATTCAAATATTTTTTCAAAATGGCTGCCATCGCGGCCATATTGGACTTTGGACCAAGTCCAAAATCTAATGGCATGATCCTTGGACCATGCCTAACTACCCCCCCCCCACCAAGTTTTGTTGAAATCCGTCCAGGAGTTTTTCCGTAATACTGTTCACAAACAAACAGACAGGGGTGAAAACAGTAACCTCCGTCCATCTTCGATGGCGGAGGTTTAATATAATATGTATGTAATCACCACCCTTGTGGACGAAGTTTGGGTGGATGAGGTGTGGGCGGTCACGTACAACATTTGCGAGGCAGCGTCTGAGAGATGGGAGGCTGCGGACAAGGCGTGGGCATCTGCGAACAATGTTTGGGCGGCCATGGACAAGGTTTTTGTGGTCAGAGGACAGGGTGGTGGGGGTGGAAGGGTGCTGTCCACTCCATAAAGACATCAACCTCAGCCATCTTTGACTGATATAACGACTTCCTTTTGTCCATTAGCATAAAATCATTCTCATCATAAAATGGTAATATGTGCTCCTTTTGTTTCTTTCGATCGTAGAAAATTTATGGACCAATGCCATACGCTTCACTCAGACATTTCACCGAAACACCCATGTTACGTTTTCGCAGCAACTCCACTTTTTTGCTGACCACTGAGCGATAAATGTTTCCTTTTCGAAGCACCACTAGTTTGTCGCGATATTGAAGGCCGTTTTGACACGACGAGGATACAGGGGGTATTTCAAAAACAATGATGCGCACTAAAGGACAGAACACCACACGGTGATGCCGAATTGGCCTTGCCACTTCACAGGTTTGTCTCTGGTGATTGCGCAACCTCACTTCCATGGCAATATGTTTTTCCTGTGGATTAACTTTTCAGAAGGCTTGTGAACAACTTACTTTTCAGAGTGAAAATGTTAGCTATCGTAGCACCATGGGGTTTCAAAATTTTGCCGGTTTTTGGGTCTTTCCAGTTTTTGCTGTCAGGTCAAGCCAGATCAGAACTGTGACTTGCTTACAGGTACCATGCAAACCTGTACTAACCTGTTTTATGGTCGGGTTGTCGGCGACTAAACCGTCTCCACCACCAGGTTTTGTGGTGAAGAGGGTGTATGTTATGGACACCCAGCAGGATTAAAAACAAAGTCTGACAAAGGGCAAAGGAGCTCCTTGTGAGCCAACGGCCATCCATATCTAGTGCCCAACTGTCTGCAGATGTCGTCCTGCAGTTGGGTTACTTCTTATTTGGAGGTTGGTGGCAAGATTTGCACTCCAGCCACCGTAAAACACTTAACTCCGCAAAACACACAAAAAACGCAAAAAAAAACCTCAAAACCCATTTGGCAGGGCAGCTCACCAGATGACTGGAATGGTGCAAAAGCCTTCGGGACCCCTAATCTTTGATGATAGGAGGGAAATCACGTGGTAACATTCCCGGGTCAGATTGCGGAAGAGTGTCGGAGTGGTGCTGAGGTGTCGTCCACCAGACGGCGGTCTCTTGGGTTAACCAGAGGTGGTCCCTTCAGGTCCAGAGGGCGATACCTGACCCATTCCCATCTCCTTGAGATGTTGATCAACCTGTTGCAACCACGAGGCACATGGTCGGCCCACTGGCCTCCTCCACTCATGATGCTCTCTCGCTGAGAGAATCTGGTGAGGAGTATTAGTGTCAGGAAAACGAGCCACATGTCCATACAGCCGCAGCTGATGCTCACGGACAAGAGAGGTAACAAATCTCATTTGAATCTCTCAGCAACCGCTCGTTGGACACAAAGTCCGACCAGCGATAGCCAAGGATTCTCCGAAGAGACCTTGCACTAAAGGAATTAAGTCTCAGACTGAGATCCCTGGTCAGAGTCCAAGTCTCACATCCGTAGAGCAACACTGGAAGCACCAAGGACCTAAAGACCCAGACTTTCGTTCTCCCGCACAGGTACCGGCAGCGCCACACCCCATGATCAGGTGAATCCATGACTCCCCAGGCCCGACCCAGTCGTCTATTGACCTCTGGCTCACAGCCAGCAGAGACATGAATATCACTGCAAAGGTAAGTGAATCTCTCCGTGACCTCAACATCCTCACCAAAAACAGGTACAGACAGGACAGCAGTATCCAAGATGTCATTGAAAGCCTGGATCATAGTTTTGACCCAGGAAACCCGTAATCCCAGTGGCTCCGACTCCTCATTCAGCACCTCGAGGGCCCCCAAAAGGATATCTATAGTCTCTGCAGAGATGACTGCATCATCTGCGAAATCAAGGTCAGAGATCTTGACATTCCCAAACGATGCACCGCAACTTGATCTCTCCGACATCCTCCCCAGAATCCAGCCCACACAAGCCCTGAAAAGTGTGAGGGCCAGAACACACCCCGATGAACCCCATTGACAAATGGAAATAAGTCAACGATGGTATCACTAAATCTCACAGAACTCTTAGTACCAAAGTACAGTTCAGACATCAGATTGATTCGTTTTGGTGGCACCCCACGAAGACCGAGAATCCTCTAGAGGGCATCCTGATTCACTGAATTAAACACTATATAGAGATCAACATAGGCTGCGAGCAGCTCCTGCCGAAATTTTCATCTGCGTTCCATGAGGACCGGAAGAGCAAGGATACGGTGAATCATTGACCTCTTTGATGTAAAGCCTGACTGCTCTGGACGCTGGTGCTCAAGCAGATGGTGGTGAAGCTGATCAAGAATTATCCGATCAAAGACCTTGCCCGGCACTGAGGGCAGCGTCACCCTTCGGTAGTTGTTGCAGTCTTGGCGATCACCCTTCCCTTTCCAGAGAGGGACAACAAGGTCCCTCTTCCAGTCAGTTGGGATGATGCCTGTGTTCCAGGCAGAGCACAGAACTGCATGCAACAACACGAGTGCAGCATTTCCACCAGCCTTGAGAAGTTCAGCATGGATACCACAGATCCCAGGAGCTTTACCCCATTTCAACCGGTTCACCGCAGCCTGTGTTTCCACAAACGAAGGTGGACCACAGTTGATTGGAGGGTCAGCAATAAGTATTGTAACACCCCTGACATCCAACTCGACAGCTGGTGGATCAGCCTGTTACAGCCGCTCAAAATAACTGGCCCAGCAGGCCTTCACTTCAGACTCCTCTGTCAAGAGCCAACCACCCTCTGCTCTAACTGCATTCCACCGAGGGACGGGCTTGGATAAACGCAATGCGTGAATTCCCCTGAAAGCAGGATGAGAATCGCTTGACCACAGGTGATGCTCTTCCCCCTCACAGATTCCTCACACATAGGCCTCCTTGTCCACCCAAAGTGCATGTACAGTTTTACGCCTTAGCTCCCTGAACAGCTCAGCTCTGCCATTAAGCCTGGCCCTGCGACTCTGGTCAATGGTAGCCAGTGTCCCTTGAGAGGCAAAATTCTTCTTCTCCCTACAGTGAGTTCCAAGACATCCACCGGGAACATCAAGGATGGTGGTCTTGAAGGCACTCCACAACTCTTCAGGATCTCCCAAAGCACCCAGACCTCCCAAATCCACACTCAGCCTGTTCGCAAACTCCTCAGCTACTCTCTCATCCTTGAGCTTGCCAACATCCAGTCGAGGCTGGGATGGTACCTCTTCTTCTTCTTCTTTCGGCTGCTCCCGTTAGGGGTCGCCACAGCGGATCATCTGTATGATCCGCATAGTGATTTGGCACATGTTTTACGCCGGATGCCCTTCCTGACGCAACCCTGGTCGCCTCTTATGACACAGGGATATGGTACACCTATTTTAACCGGGGTATACACCGGCCCAGTACACTGGTATTCATTTCGCCGACCTCGGAAGGATGACAGACTGAGTCAACCCCCTGGTGTATTAATCCAGTGGCCCAACGGGGCTTGAACTCAGGACCTTTTGGATCCCAAGCCGCTGCCCTAACCACTGCGCCAACACCAGGCTTGAGGCTGGGATGGTACCATTCTCCTGGATTTAAGCTGCAACTTCAGAGTTGCTATAACAAGCCTGTGGTTAGTATTGAGGAACTGAGCACTCCGGTAGACCCTGCAGTTCTGGATTATCCTCCAGCAACCATCAACGAGGACATGGTCAATCTCCTTTGCCACATCACCAGCATTGGAATACCAAGTCCAGCGATGAGCCTGTGGGCGCTGAAACCATGAACCAGCCACCCTAAGTCCATGACTTCTTGCAAAGTCAAGGAACTTAGTGCTATTCAGGTTCACAGTTCCAGAACCATAGGGACCAACACACACCTCATAACCATCCCTATCAGTTCCAGTCGATGCATTGAAATCTCCCAAGACTCGAAGTGTATATCTCGCCTCGGGCAATGATCAACCACAGACTCAAGCGTGGCATAGAATGCATCCTTCACGGTGAGATCACTCGCCTCAATCAGAGCATAAACAGAGACCAGGGAAACGACACCCAAGGAGTGACGAATCCTTAGTCTCATAATATGCTTGTTGACCAGTGTTACCTCAATTATCATTGGAATCAGCTTATTGGACACAGCTACAGCAACTCTTGACATCATTGTTCAACAATTTATTCAACGTTCCATTCCTATTTCCTTGTTCCTATTTGATGGCATGTTGGTGGGTACATTCAGCATGGCCTTCAATGATTGGTTTAGAATGTACAGTATTATGTTCTAGCTTGTTCGTAAGCACCCTTTGACACATGGGATTTTATTTTTAAATCCAAAACATAGGTTCATGGGAGAGTGAGGTGTTATATGGGAGAAAGGGATCACAATGGGGCAATGGCATAGCAGGTGAACAAATCAATTGTGGGAATGGATAAGCAGAAGAGAGGAGTGGGAAGGAAATGTATGTATGTTGGGGTAGAAAAGATCTTGGGTGGAGATGGAGGGTGATTTGATGAAGTGTTGTGCTGCCAACCTGAAGCCCTGATGGGAAGAGCAGGATTTAACTGATGAGGGAAGGAAGTCCAGCATGTGAGAGAGAAAAGGAGCAAAGGAGTGAAGCTGAGCAGTTGGTCTGGATGTTTCACAAGCAAGGAGCATCTTCACCCTTTGTGATGTTCACAAAAAGAAAAGTGTGGGAAGTCGAGCAAGTCAAGTGATTCTGATCGCCTTAAAAGGTGGCTCGGTGCTTGTTATTATCTTTACCTCCGCCACCGAAGGTGGAAGGAGATTATGTTATCTTGTCTTTGTCGACACGATATCTCAAAAAGTTGTCGACGGATTCAGATGAAATTCGGTGGATACCTTGGGTGTGTGACAAAGAATTGATTCAATTTTGAAGATCCGGATCCAACTACCCAATTTTTTAAAGTGATTCTTCATAATTCAGAGATGGGGCTCAAAAACGAGATATAGCACGATATGTCAAAAATGTATTGGGCCAGATATGTTCTCGTGGATCAGGCATAACAGGGCGAAGGTATGCGTTCCACTGAGTGCCCTTCCAGTTGTAAAATGTATTGGGCCAGATATGTTCTACTCCTACTGGATGAGGCATTGTGTGTCGGAAATATACACTCTTCCGAGTGTCCTTCTAGTTTGTCACTTGCAAAATCAAAGATATTTCAAGTATCTTGATTAGTCGATTTTATTAGTCTGTCTGTCTGTCTGTCTGTCTGTGAATCGCCTCCAAGTAACAATTTTAAACCGATCTTTACGAAACTTCACCACATGGTAGAGTTTCTCATAAGTGAGAAGCCTATTGTTTTTGAGGTCAAAAGGTCAACAACGTTGGTGAGATTTCTAAAATCCTTAATTTTCATCCGATTGACTTGAAATTTGAAGAGGATTTTCATATCTGGTCACTGAATTCAACCACCAATTATTTTTAAGGTCAACATCGGCCAAAAGGTCAACATTGGCTTGATTTCGAAAATTATCATTTTTCATCCGATTGAGTTGAAGATTAAACAGCAATTGCACCGTGCACTACTGAAATGGGAAACCAACTATTCTTGAGATCAAAAGGTCAAAGGTTACCTCAAGGGCAAACATCTAAAATCAATTTTCAACTGAAAAATCATCAATTTACATCCTATTCATTCGAAAATTAAAGAGCAATTGCATAGTCCATCACTGAATTGGGAAAACACCTTTTTAAGATCAAAATGTCAAAGGTCAACTCAAGGTCAAACTTCTAAAATAATCAAATTTCATCTGAAAAATAATCAATTTCCATCCGATTGACCTGACCTGAGCTTTAAGATTGCCAATTTTAATCTTAATGAAATGGACAATTTGATGTATGCATGGCAACCTTTGGAGAGGGGGGTGCATCTTGCAAGTATCATGCTTTTCATGACAACATCTTGTTTGTTTGTTTGGTTTTTTTATATGATTTTATATTTTATATATTTTATATTTATATTTTTATTTTTATAAATATATATTTTTTATATTTGCTCTCATATGAGCAGCCAAACTCTCCAGGAAACAGGAAAAAATAAATCTCAAAGTTGTGGATGGATTCGGATGATATTTGGGGGAGATGTTGGCTGTGTGACGAGGACAAACTGATTAGATTTTTGGTGAAGATCCGGTTCTGGGTACAACAATTTTTAAGTGATTCTTCACTATTGAGAGATGGGGCTAAAAACGATGTACAGCACAACATCTCAAGAAGTTGTGTACGGATTTGGACGAAACTTGGTGGACACTTTGGGTTTGTGACGAGGAAGAATTCATTCAATTTTGGTGAAGATCTGAATCCAGATCCGGATACGAGAATTATATATATTTTTAAAGTGATTCTTCACCATTGAAAGATTGGGCCAACAACGTGATGTAGCATGATATTTCAAAAATGTAATGGGCCTGATATGTTCTCGTGGCGGAGGTACGTGCTCTACCGAGTGCCCTTCTCGTTTGAATCTGTTTTCCTTTTCTCGTGCTCACAAACTCAGTCATTGGAAAATTCCAAAACATTTATTTAGCTTTTGTTAATTAAGAACCCCGCTTTGAGAATGAGCTTGACCTCTTTATTTTCTTCCTTCCAATCAGACTGTTCCGGAGGAGAGGATTACCGGAGTGATTGATGCCTGCAAATCAAACTCTTATGATAAGATCAACAAGACTCTTAAGGTAGCTTTGGGTTGGAACTTGGTCAACAGAAAAAACTGTCATGGAGTTGTCAGTAATAAGGGCATAAAAGATCTTTCAAGTATGTGCACGTTCGGGGGGCCCACATGCAAGTTGGGGAGGGGAGGGGGCGGTCCACGTACTATGTCCCCACTGTACTGTTCTCAAGATGACAAACACAACTAACCCCGATCGTCTTCCCCTCACCTCCATCCCCCACTCCCACCCTACCCCTATTTCACTCCCCCAACAGCTCGGCCTACACTACCCTTGAAATTTTGTCACGATCAATTTACATGGTTAAATAGATTACCCTCCCCCCCAATTCATTTTAAATCTCAAAATCAATTGAAGCTAATCACTTCATTGTTCTTTGTCATCATGAACATCATAGGGGCCTATGCTATGCAAACCAAGTTTGGTGGTGATCACTCAACCCGTTAAATATCCCCCCTACTCATATTACAAATACCCCAAAATTGAGAAAAATATAAAAGCAAATAACTTACTATCTTCACCATAAATCCCCCATAATGCAAACCACCCTCGGTAACACTGCGTCCCGGAGGTCTGACGTACATAGCCGGACCCCGATCGTTACATTATTATAACAGCTTCAGTGGGCTGACAGGATTGCCGAGAGATGCGCACACTTGCCTCTAGGAGGTCTAGCCTGGGTATGAATCCCGACCCAGCTATAAACTGTCATCAGTGTTTCACCGGTACGGTGATTTATCCCTCAGATGGAAGTTAAATCTTGGGTCCCGTCTGCCAGCACTAATCGGTGGACTTTAAAGATCCGACGGTGTCTTTGGTGAAGAGTAGGCAAGCTATCGCCAGCACCCTGAACAGATTACAAATATCTGCCCTCATATTAGTCGAGCCTCGGGCCTGCCTTGAAAAAAGGGAACATCCTTTTAGTGTCGTAGATAGTAGAAAAATCGTGCAAATTATGATACAAGCATCAGATTTGGCATTTCTATTCTGCAGGGCTTTCTGATCAAATCTGCCCGATTGGCCATTTGAAAATCCAAATTTTGAAAAATTTGAAAATAAAAAAACTTCAAAAAAATTTGAAGTCACAGTTGGCTGAAATGCTTGAAGTGCAAGTGAACATCCCAGACAGAGAACCAAGGGGAGATGCAGTCATCATTGATGGCTCAGCACTTATCAATGCCCTACCTCCACACACTTCAAAGATATTTGATGACTCTGCTAAAGAAGACATCATCCCAAAGGTGGAATCCTATGGTGCCAGGTACGAGAGGGTGGACGTAGTGTTTGATGTGTACAAGAAGTCAAGTCTGAAGTCCGAGGCAAGGTCGAAAAGGGGGCAAGGAATCAGAATAAGAGTGACAGGAACCAGTAAGACCCCAAGTAACTGGAGAAGCTTTCTTCGAGATGACAGCAACAAGACTGAGCTGTTTCACTTCCTTGTGGAAAAGATGTGTGAAGCACAGACGACAAGCACAGTCATTGTCACAAAAGGAGAAGATGCCATTAGCAACACAAGGAAGTCACTGGATGCTGTGTCTCCATGTTGTCATGAAGAAGCTGACACTCAAATATTTGTACACGCCAGGGATGCAACGACGGATGCAAGTCCATTATCATCAAGGCTAATGACACGGACGTACTAGTCATAGCAATATCTGTACTGCCATCCTTACAGGAACTAGGTCTTGAGAACATGTGGATTGCCTTTGGCCAAGGAGCCAAGGCACGATGGATTCCAGTCCATGAGGTAGTTTCTGCAATAGGGCCTGAGAAAGCTCGAGGGATCCCATACTTCCATGCGTTCACTGGATGTGATGTCGTGTCTGCCTTCTGCGGTAAAGGGAAGAAAACTGCATAGCAGACTTGGAACGTCTTTGATGATGTTTCTGAAACATTCACCAATCTCAGCCAGCATCCAACATTGATTCGTGATCTTGACTTTTTTTTAACTTTTTTTTTTTTCTTCAAAATTTGGATTTTCAAGTGGTCAATCAGGCAGATTTGATTAGAATCCCCTGGAGAACAAATGTGCCAAATTTGATGCTTGTATCATCATTTGCACGATTCCTCTCAAAAATTGCTGTTATCTGCCCCACTATTTGTGGACTAAACCATTCTTCAAAGAGAAACGTTAAGCTGGACGTCCAGCATGTTTACACATGGTGGAAAAAAAGGTTGTGCTCAGGAGAGATCTATCCTGGTGGTGTATTTGTACAATCTCCAATAAATGTGTGAAGGGTTTCAGGCTCCGAGTTTGACTCGTGCTCCGTTTTATGCAAACGATGCTTTGTATTCGTTTATCATTCATACTCCGTGTACGTAGCTTTCCATCGCAAAATGTGCATTTCATGAAGAAGATCTGCTCCCCGTTGCTGCCATGAAACCTGTTGCTGGTTTTCTCTTTTAGAATCTCGTGTTTCTTTACAGGGACTCCTGAGCGATGGTTATGCTGCAAGCGACATCATCGTCAACATCAACGATCTGCTGGTGACACATTCTCAGCTGACTGACAAGCAGAAGTCGGTACTGGCAGAACGGCTTGCTGTAAGATCTGAGAAACTTATCAAAACAAAAATTGTTGTTGTTGTTGTTTGGTGACCATCGTTTATGGTGTCGCTCACCTATAGAAGTTATAAGGGATTTTTACCCCACGCACACGAAACAAAAAGCAGGATTAAACAATCGGTTCACACTGTCTACGGACCAGTTCATGATGAAGGAACAACTTGATTTCAATGAATATTATATTTTGAATACGAATCGGACACAAATCTGCAGTTTAGCGGTACTTTGGCTATGAATTTGGCAAATTGTACGGAATGTCGACCCAATCACGCATGCACACATCCATCCATTGGGACCATACTCTGAACAGAGCATTGGTACTGCCGAAGCAGTCTCCTGGGCTATTGGGTATAATCCTGGACGGGTCACCACTCCGACGCAGGTTACTCGAATGGCTCAATCGTCTCAGCAAGCTGGTACTCATTTTGCCGACCTTGGAAGGATGACAGGCTGAGTCAACCTCACCTGGTATTAATTAAACAGCCAACAAGGAGTGGGTGGGAAAATGGAGGAGTGGAGGGCAAGGGGTGTGTGGGAGAAGGGAGGGCAAGGGGTGTGTGGGAGAAGGGAGGGCAAGGGGTGTGGGGGATGAGGGAGAGCAAAGGGGTGTGTGGGAGGAGGGAGGGCAAGGGGTGTGGGATGAGGGAGAGCAAAGGGGTGTGTGGGATGAGGGAGAGCAAGGGGTGTGTGGGATGAGGGAGGGCAAGGGGTGTGGGGGATGAGGGAGTGCAAGGGGTGTGGGGGATGAGGGAGTGCAAGGGGTGTGGGGGATGAGGGAGTGCAAGGGGTGCGGGGGATGAGGGAGGGAAAGGGGTGCGGGGGATGAGGGAGGGTAATGGGTGTGTTGGATGAGGGAGGGTAAGTGGTGCGTGGGGTGAGGGACGCAAGGGGTGCGTGGGAGGAGGGAGGGCAAGGGGTATGAGGGAGGAGGGAGGGCAAGGGGTGTGGGGGATGAGGGAGGAGGGAGGGCAAGGGGTGTGTGGGATGAGGGAGAGCAAGGGGTGTGTGGGATGAGGGAGAGCAAGGGGTGTGTGGGATGAGGGAGAGCAAGGGGTATGTGGGATGAGGGAGAGCAAGGGGTGTGTGGGATGAGGGAGAGCAAGGGGTGTGTGGGATGAAGGAGGAGGCAGGGGAAGGTGTGGGATGAGCGAGGAGGCAGGGGAAGGTGTGGGATGGGGAGGGTAAGGGGTGTGTGGGATGAGGGAAGGCAAGGGGTGTTTGGGATGAGGGAAGGCAAGGGGTGTTTGGGATGAGGGAAGGCAAGGGGTGCGGGGGATGAGGGAGGTTAAGGGGTGCGGGGGATGAGGGAGGGTAACGGGTGCGTGGGATGAGGGAGGGTAAGTGGTGCGTGGGATGAGGGAGGGCAAGGGGTGCGTGGGATGAGGGAGGAGACAGGGGAAGGTGTGGGATGAGGGAGGGTAAGGGGTGTGTGGGATGAGGGAGAGCAAGGGGTGTGTGGGATGAGGGAGATCAAGGGGTGTGTGAGATGAGGGAGGGTAAGGGGTGTGTGGGATGAGGGAGAGCAAGGGGTGTGTGAGATGAGGGAGCCGGCATTGCCTGGTACCTTTTCTCAAAACTAATGTAATGTGTTAAATAAGGTGGTGTAAAAGACGCTGCATCAATGGCGGTAATCCTTCCAAGATTTTTTTTTTCTACAACCTTTAAAATCTTTATTCTATTTCAATTGAATTATATAGTTGCGTGTGGTAATTCTGTGTTCTATAAATTCTAGTGGTTGGTTGTGTGGTTGGATGTCCAGTTAAATTGTCCCAATGAGCTCGATGTGACAACATGACTGAGTTCATCGTGGAGAATGCCATTGTTTCGAGGGTGTGAAACCGACTGACATTCACTTGTGGGTCATCATTGTGTCACGGAGTTTCATCAGATTATTCTTGGCTGGGATCGTGCATTTCTAAAACCTGTCAATAAATATGATCGGATATTCAAGTTAACTTTTCAACTCTTTTGTTGGAAAACACCAGGAATGCAAATGATCTGTCGAATCGGTGGAGGAAGAATAGATGTCACACAAGTATGATTGATGCACCAACAAACCTCCTCAAAGATTTTCTTGTGCAAATTCTCATGTGTTGAATGTGATGTCACAATGTTGCATGTTTTGTCTCCTTGTAGGAAGTGGACCTTGCCCTTTCTGATGGATCAGACGATTTTCTGCAGATTCTCTCCTTTTGTATGCTGTTCTCTCGCACTCTTACAACCCCCTAGCTTGATCTTGCTTTGATTGCAATCGGGTCTTGATCCAACCCCTACACCCTCGGTTGTCTCTGCTCGGTTGACTTTTGTAGATCAATAAATGTGACTTTATTTTGTCCATTTTGGGGACTTGTTGCAGTACGTTGCTCATAACAGTACTCGTTGCTTCGATGGAAGTTTTGCATGCAGTGTTGGATCTCGGACTGGAAGAGGTAATGTCAGCAAGTCATTGCATTAAGTTTAATCCCTCTTATGATGGCTGTCAAAGTTTCAGTCACGCAATTCTACTTTCCTCTAATCTCTTCAGCCTGGCTGCGATGTACTTGGTCATCTTGCTGAACTGTGCATTCAGAAATGCAACCCAATTTGCTGCATATTCAACAACTTGACTGCGAATCCAAATATACCCACCTTCCTCTATGGTGGACCAATGTAATAATACGAATTCCCTTGCAAGGGACTTGACACAGGAGGCCATGAGGCTTATCAAAGCTTGCACTATTACAAACTTGTCTGATACTCTTTTCTCGTCCATACTCTTTTCAAATGCCAAGCGTCGTGCAGGGAAACACCACATACCGGTTTAATAGGTATGACTTGGCCGGAGTTCAAACCACTGTCCTTGTGGACTCGGAGCAGACGCTTTCACCGTTACACCACAAGGAATTTAAATGCAGGTGGAGGCTATTCAGTCCATCATGTTGGCACCACCAACACCACAGCAATTCATCAACACCAAATCAAAAGAAGAAAAATGCAAAAATATATATATTTAATAAAGTGTTTTTTTGGAGTTATTTTTGTATTTTTAGGGGAGGGGGCCAACGTGTAGACTGTCTTGGTTAAAAACACACAATATCAACCACACAACACCCCTTGACGAGAACCCCACCAACAGCACTCCGTACACAATCACCCATCAATGCTCAAACTACCTAAAAGTCTGATCAATACCCCTCTATCTCCATAACTTCCAGGTACCTATCTAATTCTAATTTAAACTTATCTCCTGTTTCTGCTGCCACTACCTTTCCAGGGAGACCATTCCATGCATTAACTACTCTCTGAGTGAAAGTCCCCTACCTTACTACCATCTTAACTCTCCTCTTCTTTACTCTCAGGCTATGACCCCCCTTGTCCTATCACTGTCTACTCTGTTGAATAATTCATCTTCACTTGTTTTATCTCTACCTTTCATTATCTTAAACATCTCCATCATATCTCCTCATAACCATCTCCTTTCTAGTGTATGAAGCCCTGTCTCTTTCAGCCGTTCCTCATAGCTGAGTTGAACTAGGCCCGGAATCAATCTAATAACCCTACGCTGAACCCTCTCGATGGCATCTATGTCCTTGAGTTGTGGTGACAAAAACTGCACACAATAGTCTAGATGTGACCCTCACTAAATTCCTGTACAATGTTAACATCACCTTTTGATTTATATATGATCCCCCTCCGAATACAGCCTCAAACCCTATTTGCTTTACTTTTTGCTGCCTGGCCCTGTGCTGCCTGTTTACCTCCCGTATGTATTACCACCCCCAGATGCTTCTGTGTGACACGCTCCAAAATTATTCCTTACATCCTGTAATCTCTATTTTCATTGTTCTTTCCCATCCCCAACACCTTACACTTGCTCAGGTTAAATTCCATCTGCCAATCTTTTGCCCAATCTATACAAGTATCAATACTTTCCTCTATCTGATCACCACCCCCTCTGCTATCCACCTCACCTCCAAACTTTGTGTCATCTGCAAATTTGGAAAAACTTACTCTTTACCCCATTATCCAAATTGTTGATATAAATCATGAAAAATAGGACCACTGGACCTGTAGCTTATCTGGGCCCTGGCCTAAAATTGTAACCCAAATTTGGTGCCATTCTTACTGGTAGGTCTGGAGAGTAAGATATTTGAAGGAATTTATGTAATTTTCTAAAAAAAATTTACAAAGCTTGCCATTTTGACACTCTTCCGGTCATGTGATCGGTATGGTCTCCGCAATTTAACAACACGACCCTAGCCTAATGTTGTAACCCAAATTTGTTAGCATTCTGACTGGTGGGTCCAGAGAAGAAGATTTTGGAAGGAATTTGCGGAACCGGTCACTTCCGGTTTTTGTCACCGGTCACTTTGACACACTTCCGGTCAATTGTTCAGCATTACCTCCGTCATTTAACATCCCTACCCTGGCCGAATGTTGGAACCCAAATTTGGTAGCACTCTGACTGGTGGATCTGGAGAAGATTTAAGAAATTTACTGTCATGTGACCAGAACGAGCTTTGCAATTCCTGTTAGCAGTCAGGAGAGGAACGTTGCTGCCACATTTCAGCCGGATAGGCCGGGCGGTTTGGCCAGAGAAGTCGGCAAAAGGAGAGGAATGGATGGTGTGCGATGCCAATACCTTTATCTGAAATGTAAAATCCAGATAAGCTAATAATAATGGTCAGAGTACTGATCCGTGAGGTACCCCACTACTTACATCTCCCACTCACAGCCACTCTTTGCTTCCTAACACTAAGCCAGTTTGCAATTAATTTAGCTTCCTGACAAGTCACTCCACAAGCTCTCACTTTGGTTAGCAACCTCCAATGTGGTACCTTATCAAATGCCTTCTTAAAGTCTAGATATACTATGTCCATTGCCTTTCCATCATCCACCCAATCAGACACTGCTTCATAGAACTCTAAAATATTTGTCAGACAGGAACTACCTTTGGTAAACCCATGCTGACAACCTTTAATTAGTTTGTATTTGTTTAAATGGTTCCTCATCTGGTCCCTAATTAATGTCTCCAACTCCTTCCCCACAACTGAAGTCAAACTAACAGGTCTATAGTTTCCCAATTCTTCTCTGGATCCTTTATTAAATAATGGTGTTACATTTGCTACTCTCCAATCCTCCAGTACCTGTCCTGACTCCAGGGAACTATTGAAAATATGTTATCTCGCTTACCTGCTCAGCCACCTTCATCACTACTCTCGGGTGCATATTATCTTGATCGGGAGCCTTATCTATTCTTTGATTACCGAGCCGTTTTTAGGTCATCTCTACCGAGATATAATTTTGTGCTCACGCGCCAAAATGCCGAGTCATCTTTAACCAAACTGTGCAGTTCGAGCTGTGCAGTAGAACTTTGCAGTCGAGCTGCGCAGTAGAACTGCGCAGTAGTCTTCGGTCATATCTGAACATTGAGAACTTGTGGTATTATAGAGATGACCGTCACCCCCACACGGGGGTAATTTATTTTTTTTTTTTTTACTTTTTTTTTCGACACAGTATCGAGGCTCGTATCAGAGCTAACACACAGAACGTATTGTTGCGGAAAAGGGCCCTTAGTGGGTTATTAAATATAGGATCAGCCCAGATCCCCCCTTAAATGCATGTTTAGCCAGGTTGTTTGGTAATTGGATGTTACAAGTGTGTCGGGAGGTGTAGCAGGCTGTCCATTGTTCATACAGTGGTGGTGTACCGAGAGGCGGCTCCTTCTTCTTCCTGCCCCCCTCTTAGCTAGCCCCGACCCGGCGCCCTGGGTGTCGGTCGGCGAGACGTGTCGGCAGCCCATTGGTGGAGAGCGGCTGTGGACTGGAGGGATGGACCAATCACGTATCCCCGGAGGCGTTCCAGAAGAGCGAGCGCCGGGAAGGCAAGGAAGAAACGGTTAGTGTCGAGTCTGCGATCTGCTGTAAAAGGAACTGGCTGCTTTGTCGGTCTGAAGAAACGGCTAGTGTCGAGTCTGCGATCTGCTGTAAAAGGAACTGGCTACTTTGTCGGTCTGAAGAAACGGCTAGTGTCGAGTCTGCGATCTGCTGTAAAAGGAACTGGCTGCTTTGTCGGTCTGGGAACGGCTTGTGTGAGTCGGCGATCGACTTTGTGAGGAGGTGTTTGACAGGTTCATCCGGAGTCCAGTCACGGAGCCTCTGACTGTCCTTACTCACTGCATGGCTCGACACATCTTGTAATCCCATCGATCCACCTGTGGAGCCCAACACCCCAATTTGGCCAAGTCTGGTGAAGAGGCCAGGCCTGGATTTGTATACTGGACCTTGGGAGAAACCAACTGGAACCCACCATCGATCTGACTGTCTTGTGCCGTCGACCTTACGGGGGCTGGACGCGCCGAGGCTGTGTGTGCAAGCGGTGCCGATAAGAGTACGAGCGCGATCTTGCCACGCTGGTGCGCAAGCGGTGCCGGGAGAAGGAGTACGAGCACCATCTTGCCACGCGGCGTGCTCGAATCCGTTGACATCGGCTTCTCACGAGGTGCATTCGTGCCTTCGACACTTTTCCTCTCGTCCATGAGGCACTACCAAGTACTCCGTGTCTTGTCTGCATGTTGTCTAAGGTTTATCTTGCTAGGGCCCCCTTCAAAACCTGTATCCGTAGCTCCCTAGTTAAGAGCGGGTTATAACTTAATTATAACATTGTCGTGAATGCTTTGCTTGTGTTGTGCTCCCCGATGTGTGCCCAATAAATCTGGCTGATTCGTATGATAGTTGCCACCTTGAGTTTATTCGTGCCATGCTGAGGAACAATCTGCTCGATTTGTATTTAAAACCAAACGGGCTACGGACTGGCAGACTTCACTCGGTCTCTGACAAACCCAGTCTGTAGCCGGGGTCTATTTCCCCAACTGGTGTGGCCCAGATGTACGTTGGTATCGTGATCCGAGGCACGTGACCCGAGGCCTGTGCCAAACTAGCCGGCGTTGTAACCCCTGAGACGGCGGAGCTGTTAAGTGATGCCGAATCTTCAACATTTGGCTGTCAAGAGTAGGGTGCGATTGCCACCACCGCCGAATCGATAACAGTATAACAAAGGGAGCAGGAGACGAGATGAGAAGGAAGCACAAACAGTGGGGAACGGAAACATGAGAACTGTGAAAGGGAGAGGGGGTGGTACATAGGGAAAACAATATGGACACTACAGGGACTTTCAGGAAGGAAAGCAGGAGAAATGAAGGAAGTGGGCTTGGGTGGATTATCGGGGGTAGAAAAGATCGAGGATTTGGATGGGGGAAGATAAGAGGTGGTGGTGAAGAGCTGTTTTGAAGACATGGAGGGAAGAGTGGGAGTGAAGAGAGTGTGGGAGTTTGTTCCAGGAGGGGAAAAAAGAGGATAGAACGAGTGAAGGTGAGCAGTGATTCGTGATTTTGGTAGTTTCACCAGAAGGAGGTTGTTGGCGGACCTTGAGCGACCTGTGGAAATATGGGGGGGACAGATCACAGACAGTGGGGGTGGGGGGACGAGGCTGGAGGAGAGGGGATGGTAGAAGACAAACACCACCGACCTGCCTGCGGTGAGAGAGATGGCAGACCCAAGGACTCTGCCTCATCGTGGGGGATACCAATGATCTTAAATGCCTTGGTTTCCACAGCATGAAGTCGAGAAAGGTGAGAGGCAGGAGCACCAGCCCAGAGGGAAGAGCAGTACTCCATCAGGTTGTGGATGAAAGCTCTTTATGTGGTCAGGAGCTCAGGTGTGCCAAGGAAGGATTTTGCACGACACGGTTGCCCAGTCAGCGACTGACTTTGGAGGACAGCTTGGAAATGTGGCTTTCCCAGGAAAGATCATGGTAGATAGTGAGACCCAAAAGCCTAAATGAAAGGACTTCTTCAAGGGGATTGTTGAGAAAGCAGATGGGGTTGGGGGGGTTCCAGATGGTCCTTTTGGAGAGACATTGTGAGAGAGTGAGATTTGTCAGCATTGAAAGACATGTTCCACGTGTTGGACCAGTTTGTAATTTTACCCAGATCTGCAGTGAGCAAAGAAGTTGCTCCTTGCCAGTCTGAGGGATGACAGATGATACGGCAGAGGAGGGAGTCATCAGCAAAGAGATAAAGAGGATTTTTCAGAGTCTGAGAGATCATTGATGAAAACCAGAAAAAGAACAGGGGCCAGAACGCTGCCTTAGGGAACTCCTGCCTGGACAGGAAGAGGGGATGAAAGAACTCCATTGAAGGCCACACGGCTGCAACAGGAGAGGAAGTCTGCGAGCCATGAGTGGTGATGGGCTTGGATACAATAGGAAGAGAGTTTGGTGATGAGCAGGGCAGTGTGCCAGACCATATCGAAAGCACATGATATGTCTGAAAATATGCCTCTGATTTCATGTCCGGCATTGAGGATCTCCATCCATTGTTGGGAGAGCAGAAGCAGCATATCCAGGGTAGAGTGACCTGGTCTGAAACCAAATTGATGATCAGAAATCAAGCCATTGGAGAAGGGGAAGGATTTAATGTTTGAAGCGAAGATTGATTCCATAACCTTGCTGATGATTGGGAGAAGGCTGATTAGTCTGTCGTTGCAGGGATCTGTTTTTGCACCTTTTTATGCAGGACAGTAATGTTTGCTGATTTCCAAACAGATGGCAGATGACCTTGAGCAAATGAGATTGTGAAGAGAACAGAGAGAGGGTGAGCAAGAGCAGAGGAGCAGGTTTTGAGGACACGTGGGCTGATGCCGTCTGGTCCGGTTTCAGAATCTGAGTCGAGGTTTGATAGCAAGCTCTACACCTTGCCAGGAGAAAAGGACACAGAGTCCAGGGACAGTTGGGTGCTGGTTGGAACAGAAATTGATGGGTTTTGGACACAAGATTTTGAAGCAAACATGGAGTTTAGGCATTCAGCCTTTCACGTGTGGTATCAGCAGTGCAGCCATTTGAAGTAAGTGAGGGGATCTAGGAGGAACATACACCAGAAACAGATTTAACCAGACACCACCAGGATTTGGAGGAGGGAGACAGGTTTGAGAGTTCAGACTTGAGAATGGAAAGATGTTTCCTGACTCGCTTGAGGGCAGAAACAAACTTATTCCGAGCTTTATGGAAGAAACTGAGATTGCCTTCAGTAGTATTTGCCTTCCAGGAGGTGAAGGCAAGTTGTTTCAGGACAACTTCCTCGCCACAAGCTTCAGTGAACCATGGGCGGGAGGAAGGGTCAGACAACTGAAGACGAGAGGGGATGAATCTGTGCATGAGGGAGAGCAAGTTTCTTTTAAAGAATTCCCAGGTTGAGTTGATGTTGGAGAAAGAAATGGGAGACCAGTCTAGAAGTTTGATGACTGCTTGGAGACCTTGCCAGTCGGCTTGAGTGAAATGCCAGACTCAACGGCGGTGAGGTGGTTCTCTGATAACAGCCAAAGTGATGTCCCCTTTGATAAGGGTGTGGTCAGAAGAACTGATTGGAGCGGAGGAAGAACAGCAGATATTTTCAGGGAAATTTGTCAAATTCAGATCCAGAAGACATAGAGTACCATTGGTTGAGATCCGGGTCAGGAAGTTGACTGATTGAGTCAGTCCCAATGAGTCACAGAAGTTTTATGCTGAAGTGCCATGGCAGGTGAGAGAGGTAGACACACTTAGCCAACTGGCATGATGACAGTTGAAATCACTACATATGATGAAGAGAGAGTTCAGATAAGAAAAAAGAAGTTGGTCCATGTTTTCTGCGAGCGAGATGTAAATGGAGTCATCACTGTTTGGTGGACAGTACAACACACATATAAACATGAGGTGGAGTGCAGGGGAAGCCGGAGCCAGAGGTATTCATGGGGGAGTGAGGACAGTGCATGGAGAGTGAGGAATAGAGTTTGTGATAGAGAGCAACTCTTCTGCTAGGGCAAGGTTCAGGTCTATCATACCATTGGAGTGAGAAACCAGGGAGTTAAACTTAGGAGTCAGAGATGTCGTGAAGGAGGAAAGTTTCTGTTAAGTAGATTATGTCTGGTTTGGCAGTGGTAACCTGTATGGAAAGATTTGTCAGGTTTGAGCGAAGGCCCTGGATGTTTGAGGTCCATGCTGTTAAGGAAAAGGGAGTAGAGGGAGGAGAGGTGGAGGAAGGAAGAGTTGTTCACAGTGTGTAGGGGATTGCACAAGTGCGAGGGGAGAGGGTCAGATGGGGAGGAGGACAGAAGGTTTAGGTGGTAATGGGATGAGTCGCAGTGGGGAGTAATAAGAGAGGGGGCAAAGGGAAGTAGGAGATTTGAGGAGGTGGGGGATGAGTTGGAAGAGAGAGGGTGGCGAAAGGAGGCAGCTTTGTGGATATGAGGTGGGGGGCAGCTTTGAGGAGGGGGCCAGTGGGGTGAAATTTGAAGGGGAGGGGGCAGAATTGAATTGAGGATGAATTGTCAGGGTGGAGGTTTTGAGAAGTGTGAGCGGGAAGAGAGAGAAGTTTTCTTTGAAGAGGAAGGAGGTGGCTGATTTGAGAGGGAGGGGTAAGAGGGAAGTTTGAGGGAGAGGGTAGACGAGAGCAGGCACGGCCATGGGGGAGAAGGGAAGGATAAGACTGGGTAGTGGTATTGTGAAGATGGGAGTGGGCAGGGGGGAAGAACAAAAATTGAGGGGGAAGTGATGACATTTGAGCGGGAGGCATCCTTTTTAAGGGTGAGTGATGGGAGAGATTTGAAGGGGAGGTGGGAGAAGTGTAAGGGGGGAGAATTGAGGAAGAAAGTGGGTGGGGGGGATCTTTTGAGAAAGGTGAGAGGGAAGCTTGTGAGGGAAAGAGAGTGATGTTTGCCTTGAAGACAGAGTCGGCGGCTGAATTGAGAGGGAGCGGAGATGATGAGAGCAGGCACAGTCATGGGGAGGAGGGAGAACGGAGGGGTGGGGAGAGGGGAAGAATGAGACTGGGTCGAGGTATGGTAGAGCTGGGAGCGGGTGGGGGAGGGGGGGATCTAGATTTGGAGGGTGGTGATGAGAGTGAAGAGAGAGCATGTTTGAGATATTGAGGAGTGTACTGAATGAGAGAGTGAGATACTTGTTCGGTTGGAACGTAGTCCACAGATGTTTGAAAACCATACAGTTTGGGATACCAGAGGGGGAGCTGTTATTAAAACAGAGGGCAATGGAGAGGAGGTATGATGGGAGGAGTAAGGAGGGAGTATAACAGGGAATAGAAAGGAGGAGGTATATTTAAGAAGGTGGAATGAATTTGCACTGAAGATTGAAAAAATAAGAACGATTGGAAGACCAAACATTGCAAAATGGAATTTTTAAAACATGTCGGTCAGAGATTTGTTTAAGTACATTGGAGGATGGATGGAGTTCAGAAGAATTGTGAGAATGAAGGAAGGAAGATTTGTAACAGATGGAATTTTTCGACACAGGATGAAAGGTCGAAAATAACCACTGATCTCTACACCTGGATTGCTCGCGTCCACAGCGATTGTATACCGAGGAGTGAAGTCACCGGAAGTTCACTTTCCGCCATCTTGTCTCCCCCAAAACATCACTGCATCGAAGTACGAAAACAGCAGACTGGCAGGAAGAAATCTCCAAATGCAAGCAATAAACTTTGCATGTAACTCATGCAAAGTTTTATTAGTTGGTGTAATGAACTTGTGGAAATCACAGACCTCATGTGACCATGAGAGAATGTCACTTTGCGTGGTTTAATCACCTTTTACGTCTGTGCGCTGACAGGAATTACAGATTTACAGACCGCACTGCACCGGTAAGCTTACTAACTCAAGTCATGAACTATATGATAGTAACTTGTTCAATAATTGTCATGCTATTCCTGCATGCCGAAATTATTGAAAACTAATTGATCTTTTCGGGCAAAAAAAATGAGGAAAATGAGGCTAAAATGGAGAAGAAATGCTAAAAATCTTGCAAGATGCTGAACAATTCATCTTGGGGCTTACAGATGCATCTGGTAAACCAATGTATCTTACTCCAAGGAAGACTGGCTTTATAGGCTTTGCAGCTTGCATCAGAAGTGTCACCAAAGTTTATGCAGAACTTATAGCTGCTCATGATGCCCCCATGAAATATATATTAACTTATAAGTTCAGTCAAGACCATTTTGAGTTGTTCTTTTCTGCAGTGAGAGCACGGGGAGGATTTAATAATAATCCGACGGCAGGTCAATTTAGTGCAGCCTATAAGGGACTCCTGATGAGGAACAATATTAAGAATGGCACAGGCAATTGTATTCTTATGGATACTACAACTATCCTTCATGTGGAGCCACAGTCATGAATCAGCATAGTATAGAAGTATGATCTTGTACTCTGGGATGGTCCAGTACATGATAGAAAGGTGAATATACTGATTCTGGCTCACTTTCCCCAATGTTAATGAATGGGGGATTTTCAGCGATTAATATTTTTTTTTCTCTAAAAAATAAACCCCCTTTTTATCCCAAGGTATATTTATTTGTCTCCCCTTTTAACCTAGGGGCACTCTTTTCAAATAACCAATGCATATTGTTTAGCTCACTCATTGAACCGATAAAGATTTGCTCAAGTCGTAAAGTCGTCGGGTGAATATACTGTGATTTGTTAAAGGTGATTCTAAAGAAATATTTAAACCATGTAAGTGAATGGAGATTTTAATAGCCTCCCCTTTTAACCTAGGAGCACTTTTTTTCAAATAACCAATGCATATTGTTTAGCTTACTCATTGAACCTCTAAAGATTTGTTCATTCTCAAATTCCTTCAATAGTTTCATTTTCTTTGCACAATAATCCCCATCTAAAATATTTAAAAATAAAACATTTGAATCTTTATATTTTTTAAGATACCCCTTTTGTGCCATTATGAAATGATAAACTCTTAATGCTCTCGTCTGACTACCTCCTGAGCCTCAGATTAATTTTTGCATAAGCCACGCCCACTTTCATAAGCCCCACCCACTTTGCTAAGTCCCGCCCACTTTTCATGAGGTATTTTATGAGCCACGCCCATTTTCATCAGCCCCGCCCACTTTTACATCATTTCCAGTTCATCTCTGACTCACAAAGAAATCGCTAGAAAATTCTAGAATGTTATGGTTTTGAAAAATTTCCCAACGAAGGCTTGTCTGGGCTTGCCCAGGCAATTTTCAAACAATTCTCCATTTTGAAAATTTTTTCTCCATTCTAACATCTGACTCACAAGGCTTGCCTGGGCTTGCCGAGGGAATTTTCAAAGAATCCTCCATTTAAAAAAAAATTCTCCATTCTAACACAACATGACAACATCAAACTCACAAGGCTTGCCTGGGCTTGCCTGGGGTTGCGCAGGGAAACCAGTCTTTCTGTATAAAAGATTCAAGCCCAGACTCCATTTTAAACATATTTTTTTACTTTCATTGAGAATGGAGTGCTGTGCTGACTTTGAGGTTCCTTGGAGTTCGACTACTTGAATGGAACTAAACCTTCAAGTTGATGAACTGGATTGAAACCTCTTGTCTATTGAGGTAAGATTTTATTTTTCTATTTTCAGAGTTTGATTTAAGCATACTCATTTAATAATTAAATCACTTAATTAATACATTATTATTTCTCTCACAGGAAATTGTATCTGAAAATAGCGATTTTGCCACAACTTGGGGTGAAATTGTTGGCTTGGTTGAAGACCTTGTGAGCGACCAAGACCCACAGAACGAGCTAGGCCTTGAGTGGGATGATTTTGGGGTTCCTTGGAGTTTTACTACTTGTATGGAACTAAACCTTCAAGTTGATGAACTGGATTCAAACCTCTTATCTGTTGAGGTAAGATTTTATTTTCCTATTTACAGAGTTTGATTGAAGCATAGACTCATTTAAAAATTAAATCACTTAATTAATACATTATTATTTTCTCTCACAGGAAATTGCATCTGAAATACAAAATGAAAATACTGCTTTTGCCACAACTTGGAACTAAATTGTTGGTTTGGTTGAAGACCTTATGAGCGACCAAGACCCACAGAACGAGCTTGACCTTGATGGGCCAACCAAAGAGTTATACCTTGGAGACCAGCAAAATCCTGAAAAAGAGTTTTACAGCAATAGTACTCATTGCGAGTTATCAAGACAATACCCACTGAACACGTTATACCTTGATGAGCCAGAATACAAGTTTCACCTTGAAGACTCACAAATTTTGAAAAAAATCAGTAAATGAGTTCTGCCTTGATGGTTTAAATAACTACCTTGGAGACTCGGGAAAAGGGTTCTGCCAAGATGGTTCTAAATATGGAACCTACCTTGGAGACTCACAAATTTCAGACATTTTGAAAAATGGAGATTTTCTTGATGATCCACAGTTATACTTTGTGAGATCTATTACTGAAACCCATAAAAATTTCAAAAATGGACTTTTCCTTGATGATCCACAGTTATACTATGTGAGATCTATCACTGAAACCCACAATATTTCTGGAAATTGTGGTTCTCCCTTGGAGTCTTGGATAGATGGTTATATTTTTGGAGTCTTGAAATGTGGGTTCTGGCTTGATAACTCACAATGTGATACATATCTTGGAAACTCAACAGGAATATGGTTATACCTTGGAGACTTGGAAAGTTGGGTTTATTTTGGAGACTTGAAATGTGGTTTCTACCACTCTTTGGGATCTAAACCTATCGATGTAGTTCTTTGTTGGATGGTGCTTGATGAGAGCAATATCAAGAAAGTTCTGGGAAGAAAGTGCAGGAAAGTTCTTACTCCCCCTTTCTACTTCATCAAACCTGAAAGTCTTAAAAGACAGAATTGGAAGAAGAGAAAAAAAACATAAAAAATATATATTGTTGAAATACGTATTGAAAAAAAAAGACTGTTGGGCGAGGGTTGGGTTGGGGTTGAGATTTTGAATGTGAGGGTTGGGGGTTGGGGTTGAGATTTTGAATGTGAGGGTTGGGGTGAGGGTTGACATTTTGAATGAGGGTTGAGATTTTGAATGTGAGGGTTGGGGTGGGGGGTTGAGATTTTGAATGCGAGGGTTGGGGTTGAGATTTTGAATGCGAGGGTTGGGGTGGGGGGTTGAGATTTTGAATGTGAGGGTTGGGGTTGAGATTTTGAATGAGGGTTGGGGGGGAGGGGACACACACACACACACACACACACACACACACACACACACACACACACACACACACACACACACACACACACACACACACACACACACACACACACACACATCAACAAACAAAAGTTAAGCCTTGACTATTCAGGTGGGGATTCTGTGTTTTGGGTTCACAGATCTAAGAACGTCCCCCCTTGACAAACATTATATACGGCAGATGCCACCTGTTATACACCTCGGACGTGGCCCTCGAGTGTCCACAACGGTGTATAGTAGGAGGGAGTGAAGCGCCAACCCATTGCTCCCATAGGTATTATCTGCTTAGTTTTGTCTTTTGTAATTCCTGTGAATAAAATGAACCTAAAATCTCTTCCCCTTCCGAATCATTTATCTTATAAGTCCAAGGAACCGTATCTATTACATAAACAATTTTAAAAAGTTCGTTCGTCCATCGTTTAGTATAACCCTTTTCGAAATGAGATTTCCATCTATATATTCTTACGCTATCACCAACTTTGAACTTAGGTTTTCTGACATTAATCTCTTTTTCATATTCTAATTTTGTAAATGTTTCTGATGGTTTCATATTTGTTGACGTGTGGATCGTGTCATTATACCTATCGACAATATCCTGAATAAAAGATGACCATTGTTGTGAACCGAGTTGTGTGAATTTTTTATATAGTCTCTCTTTTAAGGTTCAATTAAAGCGTTCAATAACAACAGCTTTTCTTTCATTAAAGGTACTGTATAATGTAATGCTGTTATTTTTTAGAAAATTCATAAATGTCTTGTTATACAACTCTCCACCCACATCAGTCCACAATTTTTTAGGGCATTGACCCACGATTACATGATCAATTACTTCTCCAATCATGTTGAGAAGTACTCCAAGGAGAACAACATTGACAACAAATCTTTGCTGCTTGTAGACAATGCTCCTGCCCATCCTCAGCAAATGGAAGACTGATGTGAAAACGTGCAGGTAGTATTTTTACCACCAAATACTACCTCACTTTTACAGCCTATGGATCAGGGAGTTATTGCTGCTTTTAAAGCCTATTATGTTAAGCATACCATGCTGCAGCTTATCAAAAAAACTGATAAGGACAAGCTATCAATCAAGGAGTTTTGGTGAACATACAACATAAAAATGGCTTTGGAAAACATTAAGGATTCATGGGCGGAGGTGAGTGCCTCCACAATGAACGCTGTGTGGCCTGAGTGTGTCCACAATTTCACGGGGTTTGCTGATGTTCCGTTGATTACAAGTCAAATTGTAGACCTGGCGCAGGAGGCTGGTTTTGAAGAGGTTGAAGAAGAGGACGTGGATGACTTACTGGAGTCTCATGCAGAACCCTTAAGCAATGAAGATCTTATGGAGTTGGAACAGCAGTGGGCTCTTGAGGAAGAAGAAGATGCTGTGACACCTTCATCCAAGCATCTCACCATGAAAAACCTCAGCCAAATCCTCAGCTCGTTTGAAAATGCCACAGAATTTGTTATCGAGCAAGATCCAAATCTTGAAAGGAGCACTGATTTTAGCCGTGTTGTTAATGATGCCCTTTGTTGCTACAAGGAACTTTATGCAGCAAAGAAAAAGAAAGCCATCCAGCCCACTCTCCATGCATTTTTCAAGCCAAAAGATGCAGCACCAACTCCATCCACCATCCAGGATGCTCCTTCAACCAGCTGCCAAGAGACCGTTCCCACTGGTGAAGAAAGTGACAGCACAGTGTCAAGTGAAGAGGGGGACGATTCTGCCACTCCGCAAGTGTGACTTGTCCACCGCAATCAACTCCGTTCCTCCAGCCTCGGGGTAAGTCGCCACGACTCGAGGAGTGTGTTTTGTTTATTTGTGTTTATGTCCAAAAAATTTCGAGCCAAAAACACATCCCCCCTTTAACACATTGGTGTTAAAGGTTTTCTTTTATATCATTTCATAAGGTTTTCCAGGAACGCAACCCTTGCAAAAAGCGAGGACTTACTGTATTGCAAAGTTGACAAAATATTTTTTATTAATATTTGACAAAAATGTTTTACATTAACATTTAGACGACATCCTTTGATAATATTTATTGTAAAACGTTTTCATAGTCTTATCTCGACTCAATATTTTATATCATATCAACATTTAAAAAACTCTTTGGAAAAATGTTTTGTTTGCTGGTTTCCATGTATGTATGTGGTAAAGTTTTCGAATGAATCTACATAGTGTACTATGTAAAGGTTGTCTTTTTGATATTTGTTGTAAGAGGTACTGCATCTTGAAATTAAAGCAATTTAACTCATCAAGCTTTTATGTGATTTTAATCATTATTTACATGCATGTTTTGCATTAGGCCAATTCATTTCTTTGAAAGTGTTCTGTAAATGTTAAGGGCAATGAAATAATATTGTGACGTCCACGGGACTTGAACAGTCCCGCCAACGTAGAATGAGCCGAAACGATGGAGGCGGTTTATTTGTTTATAACCCAAACATGGCGGTTCTAATCGCTCTACCGCAAACGGGACGAGGAAGGTGGCACGAGTCACTTTTCACTGAGTTGATGATGTTTATTCGTTTTTACTATTGACCAGAAATAACAAGACTCGGCAAGAAGAGGGATCCGGGGCGATTCGACGGGATGGTGTGGGATCGGGCGTGGGGAAAAACAGACAATTCCAATGAATATACAGTTCTCAATCCCTCGAAGGCGCCAAGCACACACACACACACACACACACACACACACACACACACACACACACACACAAAACGTAGCTATTTCTGGTGGTCAGGCTGGACCGTGGTGTGGACGCAACTGTCCCTGGATCGGCGTCGGACGAGCTGGCCTTGCTCTCGTCAGGGGGGCAGGAGAAACCGTGGTGCTGTCGACCTCCTGGTCTTGGCCCAAGTCCGCTCACAGCCGCCAGGGAACCAGTTCTGGCGCCAAGTTGCGAGCAGGAGAGGGAGGCAGGTCCGCCCGCCGTTCGACCCCGTACTCCGAGTGAGCAGAACCCCAGAGCCAACCAAGGTGAGGCACGAGGCTCGGCAAGGCTCCAAGACACGATCAAGAACACGATCGATTCAGCACAACCACAAGAACGCTCTGCCGCCACAGGGAACCACACCAAAAAAACACGATTGTTCTGGTTGTAATCTTCTTCCTCTTCCTTTTCGATCCCGAACAGAACCTTTTTATCCTTCTGTCCTCGTCACTTCCAATCGAGCCGTTTATTGGCCCACCGCCGTCGCCTCCTGCCAATCGTGATCACGGGGCGGAGCCATCCGCTGCACTGTCCTGTGACGTCACGGCCAGTCTCCAGAGAATACCAAAAGGGGTTTACGCAGACACACTTACCCTATCCCGTGTCCCTATCTAATTACGTGACATTTATCATTTCCCCCTTGAAGAAATGAACATTTACTAGACAACTTATCACCACTGAATTGCTACTTATTACATCGAGATCCTGGTAAACTCTAACAGCATGGGATACCTAATTAAACATCCTAATTACCCTTTGAATGCATACGCCCCCCCTCAAACGTAACACTGCCCCCTCCTCTGGTACCGCAGCTCCTGCAAGGTATATCACAGGCGCTACCGTACCAGCCTTAACACTTACTGACTCACACCTAATTAACCTAACGAAATAAAGTAGGAGGGGCAATGGTCAGCGAGTCGCAGCTAACTTACCTATCCTGCTTAATGTACTACCCCCTTATGGCCTTATCCTCGCCTAAACAATCATTCGTTTTTTAAAATTTATTTTATTTTATCACATGAGAGCACTGAGCGAAGTTGCACTCCATCCTCCGGATCATCGCTCTTGCCCAGCACTCTTCCAGTGATCTGGGGAGGGGAAACAAAAGGTTCCACAAAAACACAACACTTATACTTTACATTCCTACTCTAAGCCTTAACGACACTATTCACAGGATATTTACACTTGACCGATTTTCAAATTTGCTTGCCCCAAAATTATGCGGACATCATGCCCTTGCTGCACCTGTCAAGTTGTGCGGGATCGAGTGGGACTCGCACATCTTCACAACACTCACACCATGGTCATCATCACATTTCTAGGTCATGGTCCTCATTTTAATCATGCAGGCTGAATCCCGTCGTGGCCGTGGGGTGGGTTACCACAAGATGATGGGGCATCTCAGGTGCAACCATGCCCACAGGTAAGCTTTAGTCCAACCCAGACGTTTCTCCGCCCCGCTCCCTTTGATTCCCTCCCCCCTGGTAGCCATCAGCTCTAATCCCGTACAACACTCTGGAAGGGGTCTCACTGGCTCCTCTGGCCTTCCTGGGTCGCCAAGGTCCGACCCGCCTTGGTCGCCCAACCAGACCCTCTCCCAGTTGCCTCCAGACACTGTCACCATAAGCCACCAGGTGGTGAATCGCCTTGAAGGGGGTTGCAATTCCCGCTCAACGTGAGCTTCAGCAATCCCTGTGGACAAGCACATCATCCCCACCCACAAAACCCACATGACTCCCCCACCCCATCGGCCTTACATGTGACACCTGCATTTCTAACACTTCACCGACCATGACCTTCCCTGTTACCACACCATGTCCAATAAAAAATCAATGTGTGCACCATACATTTCACTTCTTAACTTGAAGCAACTCACACAGCACTTCTCACCCGATCCACGCACCAGCCATTGGACAGCCACTTGTGCCCGCTTTGTTACCAATTACCCACTGTCCCGATTGTCACTCTAAAACCCAGCAGAACTTACAAACCCATGCCAATTTTTCCACAATTCACTTTTTTCCACCAAAGGAGGGCACTTCGCCACAATCTCAGCAGCCGAGCATGGTCGTATATGCTCAGCCCGATCTAGTCTCCCGGACCCCCGACAGTGATCTCCGGACCCGACCTATGAAAGGGCATCTCGGATAGACCTGGCGGTTCAGCAGGAGGATTCGTCCTCTGAAGCATCTGGGTAATGCCAATTTCTCCCAGCCCCCCTCCCTGATCCTGGATCTCCGCCTGTCGGACCGTCACCGATGGCCTCTCTGGCACCCGACCCGGCCGCCTCCACGAGGCCAGCTTGGCTGCGCACTCAGCCGCTCGGTGAACGGTGGGTGGATCCTGTAGCTCCACTAGCGCTCGGACCTCAGGGTCCGGAAGAGCAGCTAAAAATTTCTCTAGTGCCAGTCTGTCCCACACCTCCACTGTAAGGTCCCAATACGCGATCCTGACTGATTGGTAAATGTCCTGTGCCAGCTCCTGCACTGTCTCACCCGGCTTTAATCTGCGGTGCTGGAGCTGGGCCCGCACCAGATCACAGTTTGCCGCGAAACCCAAACCGACGGCTCAACGCCTCGCAAATGTGGGAGCTGGTCAACATCCCCTCCGCGATCACGTTTAACACATCTGCGGCTGGTCCCCGCAACGTTGCCACCAAATTCCCTGTACGTTCCCGCTCATTCCACCCGTTTAGTCGGGAAATGCACTCAAATTGCGTCATAAAAGCTTCAACGCTCCCTGACCCGTCGAAATTTACCAGGGGAATCACTTTTACGGTGGCCCGCTTCTCAGTTTCTCCCTTGTCCGAATCCAGCCCAGGGATCAAACACCCTTGTGGCTGCGTATCCAATTTCGGAGCCCACTGTGGCCAATGAAGTTTTGTGGTGAGGGTCTCATGGGTCAATTTTGCCTCCTGTTCCAAACGTTGAATGGACCGATTCACCTCTTCTCGCAGGATCTTCTGGGCCCGCACAACCTCCTCCAAGGCTCCGTCGCGAGTTTGTAGCTGCTCCTCAACCAACCCGGACACTCTACTTACAAAAGACGGCTCTACCAGGCCTTTATCCAAGACTTCATCTTGGCTCATAATTTTATCTTGTTCGTCCAAACGAGCCTCCAATCCTTTTACCTCCTCCGCCAAATTCATCCCTTGCTTCCTCAGCTCCCTTGCTTGGTCTCCTTCGGGGCTCCCTGCTGATGTTCTCAAAGTTAAGTTCCGGTTGTTATTTGTCCCGTTTTAACTGTTTAATTTTCTCACCTACATGTTAATGTGTGTTCCTGGTTCGGTTTTGTTTCAAAAATCGTGCTATTTTGTGAGTATTTATGTCGACGTTCTTACTTGGTGTTTGAGGCCTAGTCTTAGGCTTGAGGCCTACCGGTTCCACTCGGTGTTCGATCGTTTTTTTTTTTTGTTGTTGTTTGTTTTTTCTCCCCATTACCTTCAATTTCTATCCTCCCCATTACCTTCAATTTTCATCCTCCCCACTTTCCAAACATCCCCCATTCTCCCAACTAATCTCTTTCTTATCTCAAAAAAAAAAAAAAAAAAAAAAAAAAAAAAAAAAAAAAAACCCAACAACAACAACAACAACAACACGCTCACCTTCTCCCGATTCTGCTGCTTCTTCTTCCTCTTAACTTCCTCCTCGTCTTCCTCGATTTCTTTTTTTTTTTTACACTTACATGACCTAATCTGTTGAACTCTCTCATACATTAATATTAACAACAAAAACGATCTCATAATGCTTCATCTTCCTCTCTCACACATGTGGTACTCTTTACTGTTTCACAATGCACTACTCTTCTGCTATTTTAACAGACTGCTCTCATTTCGACCTCTCCTTCATTCCTTGCCTAAAAAATCCATCTATTACAGCGCTTCTTCTCTCCATGCTCTGAATTCGCCTTCATTGCATCCATCAAGAATTGTGTTAAATCGCATCTCTGACCTAAAACTTTTAAAAACCACAGTTTGCCATGGATGCTTGCTTTCCATCAACCATTCTTTTTTTCCAACTTCAGTGCCAACTCACCGCACTCACCCCTCATTCTCACTCTCAAAGCAACCATCCCACTCTTCTCCCTCCAAGCCTCCCTCTCACCTCTTTCAAAAATTCCCCCCTCACCTTTCTCCAACCTTTCATCCCCCTCACTCTTCCTTCTTTAAGTTGCCCCCTCTCATCCAACAACCTGCCTCCCTCCACTGCCCTCTCACCTCCATCTCTTCACTCCACCTCCTCAAATCCTCAACTGCCATCTTCCTTGTCTCTTGTCCCCCCCTCTCTCCCAGCACCACAGAGCCTTTTCTCCTCCTCATTCGGCCCCCTCCCCTCGCTATTCTGCAATACCCCACACTCCTTCAGCAACCCTCCTTACCTCCCCCCTCCTCCCCCGCCCTACCCTCCCCCGCCCCCTCCACCTCCCGCACCCACAGCCTCCTCCCCTACCTCTTCATTAAAAATGTGGACCTCAAAAATCCGGGGCCTTCGCTCAAACCTTTCACATCTTTCCCTACAGGTTGCCACTGACAAAACAGACATTATCTGCCTAACAGAAACTTTCCTCTCCCAAGGACGTGTCTGACTCCCAAGTATCTCTCCCTGGTTACTCCTTCTTACGGTATGACAGACCTGAGCCTCGTCCTGGTGGAGGTGTTGCTCTCTTCATCAAAGACTCTATTCCTCACTCTCCCTGCACTGCTCTCACTCCCCCACACCCTCAGGAATACCTCTGGCTTCGGCTTCCCCTCCACTCCCACCTCATGTTTATATGTGTACTGTACCGTCCACCGAACAGTGATGACTCCATCTACACCTCACTCTCCGAAAACATGGACCATCTTCTATCTTCTCATCCAAACTCTCTCTTCCTCTTATGTGGCGACTTCAATTGTCATCACGCCAGTTGGCTAGGTGTGGGTACCTCTCTCACCTGCCATGGGACATCAGCAAAAGCTTTCTGTGACTCATTGGGACTGACTCAATCGGTCAACTTCCCGACGCGGATCTCAACCAATGGTACTCCATCTCTTCTGGATCTGATTTTGACAAATTTCCCTGACAATATCTGCTGCTCTTCCTTCGCTCCAATTGGTTCTTCTGACCACGTCCTTGTTAAAGTGGACATCTCTCTGGCTGTTATCAGAGAACCACCTCACCGCCGTCGAGTCTGGCATTTCACCCAAGCCGACTGGCAGGGTCTCCGAGCAGCCATCAAACTTACAGACTGGTCTCCTATCACTACTTTCTCAAACATCAACTCATCCTGGGAATTCTTTCAAAGAAACTTGCTCTCCCTCATGCACAGATTTATCCCCTCTCGTGTTCAGTTGTCTTACCCTTCCTCCCGCCCTTGGTTTACTGAAGCTTGTGGCGAGGCAGTTGTCCTGAAACAACTTGCCTTTGCCTCATGGAAAGCAAACCCAACTGAGGGCAATCTCAGTTCTTTCCACAAAGCTCGGAACAAGTGTGTATCTACCCTCAGGAGAGCCAGAAAACAACATCTTTCTCATCTCAAGTCTGAACTCTCAAACCTCTCTCCCTCCTCAAAATCCTGGTGGCGTTTAATCAAATCTGTTTCTGGTGTATGTTCCCCCTCCATCCCCTCCCCTTACCTCAAATGGCCGCACTGCTGATTCCACACGTGATAAAGCTGAATGTCTAAACTCGGTGTTTGCAGCTAAATCTTGTGTCCCAAACCCATCACTATCTCTACCCACTTTACCCAGTCGCACCCAACTGTCCCTGGACTCTGTATCCTTTTCTCCTGACAAGGTGGAGAGCTTGCTTTCAAACCTCGAGTCAGATTCTGCAACCGGTCCAGACGGCATCAGCCCACGTGTCCTCAAAGCCTGCTCTTCTGCTCTTGCTCACCCTCTCTCTGTTCTATTCACCCTCTCATTTTCCCAAGGTCATCTGCCATCTGCTTGGAAATCTGCTAACATCACTGCCCTGCATAAAAAAGGTGCAAAAACAGATCCCTGTAACTACAGACCAATCAGCCTTCTCCCAATCATCAGCAAGGTTATGGAATCCATCATCGCTTCAGACATGAAATCCTTCCTCTTCTCCAATGGCTTGATTTCCAATCATCAATTTGGTTTCAGACCAGGTCACTCTACCCTGGATATGCTGCTACTGCTCTCCCATCAATGGATGGAGGTCCTCAATGCCAGACAGGAAATCCGAGCCGTATCCCTGGACATATCACGTGCTTTTGACACAGTCTGGCACCCTGCCCTACTCACCAAACTCTCTTCCCATGGTATTCAAGGCCATCTCCACTCATGGCTCGCAGACTTCCTCTCCTGTCGCAGTCAACGTGTGGCCCTAAATGGAGTTCTTTCATCCCCTCTTCCTGTGCAGGCTGGAGTTCCTCAAGGTAGCGTTCTGGGCCCTGTTCTTTTTCTGGTTTTCATCAATGATCTCTCGGACTCTCTGGAAAATCCTCTATTTCTCTTTGCCGATGACTCCACCCTCTGCCGTGCCATCTGTCATCCCTCAGACCGGCAAGCAGCAGCTTCTTCGCTCACTGCAGATCTGGATAAAATCACAAACTGGTCCAACACGTGGAACATGTCTTTCAATCCACACAAATCTCACACTCTCACTATGTCTCTTCGAAAGGACCATTTAGAAAACCCCCATCCACTTTCTCAACAATCCTCTGGAAGAAGTCTTTTCTTTCAAGCTTCTGGGTCTCACTATCTGCCATGACCTTTCCTGGGAAAGTCACATTTCCAACCTTGCCTCCAAAAGCCAGTCGCCGACTGGGAATCCTCCGTCGTGCAAAGTCCTTCCTCGGCCCTCTTGAGCTCCTGACTACTTACAAAGCTTTTGTCCGTAGCCTGATGGAGTACTGCTCTCCCCTCTGGGCTGGTGCTCCTGCCTCCCACCTTTCTCGGCTTCACGCTGTCGAAACCAGGGCTTTTAAGATCATTGGCATCTCCCGCAATGAAGCTGAGTCTTTGGGCCTCTCACTCAATCACCGCAGGTTGGTCGGTGGTCTTTCTGTCTTCTACCGACTCCTCTCCAGCCTTGCCCCCCTGCTCTCTCTGCGATTTGTCCCAACCACATTTCCACAAGGCGCTCAAGGTCCGCCAACAACCCCTTCTGGTAAAACTACCAAAATCACGAATCACTGCTCATCTTCACTCTTTCATTCCTCTTTTTCCCGCCTTTGGAATAAACTTCCTCACTCTATTCTTTCCCATTCTTCCCTCCAGGCTTTCAAAACAGCTGTTCACCACCACCTCTTATCTTCCCCCATCCAAATCCTCGATCTTTTCTACCCCGATAATCCACCCAAGCCCACTTCCTTCAATTCTCCTGCTTTCCTTCCTGAAAGTCCCTGTAATGTCCATCTTCTCTTCGCCACGTTCCCCGTCCCATCCCCATCCCTCTCCCTTCCACAGTTCACCTAATGTGTCTGTTCCCCACTGTTTTGTCCCTTCCACTCCCGCCCCTCTTGTCTCATGCCTCCTTGCTGTGAGTTGTGTGTTAGCTCTCATACGAGCCTCGACCAAGGTATACAAAAAAAAAAAAAAAAAAAAAAAAAAAAAAAAAAGCTCTCCCCACTCTTCAACTTGCAGCTGCATACGAGCATCCACACAGGCACGATGACGTTCCAGGCTTTCATCCACTTTATCAACCCGAATGTTCGTTGCATCAATTTTATCTACCAATTTTTTCCGTATATTTTCCCCCTCCAATGTAATTTCTACATTTGTTTCCTCCAATCTATCCTCGAATTTGCTTTGTATTTCTCCCAATTTAACATCCACACACTCCTGCATCTCAGTTTTCATTTTCTCCATCTTTTCCCCCAATTCATTCCTCATTAAATCAATCCGTGCACCCAACTGTACCCCCATTACCCCCAATTGATCTGTCATTTCTGCCCCCTGTGCCGTCATTTTTGTCATTTGTGCCGTCATTTCTGCCCTCTTTGTCACGAATTGATTTTCCATTTGTGCCGTCATTTCTGCCATTTGTGCCCCCTGTGCCGTCATTTTTGCCCCCTGTGCTGTAATTGAACTCATTAAACGTTCCAACATTGTCCAGATCGTCATCGTGCCGGTTTACGGCGCTGCCGGCCACGTTACGGGCGATGAAGCACGGTCCACGCTCGGAATGGGGGAGGTTCCAACCCTACCCCCGTCTCTCCCCTCTTCCCCCGACTCGCTGCCAGACACGTGGCCTTCCTCCTCAAACATCTGCACATCCGCCATGGTGCAGAAGTCCCGTTTGCTGCCAATTAATTTAAATTTGAAAAATCCCGCCAAAATTTTCCCGCGCTCGCGCGCTTTTCTGTAGTAATTTTATATTCCAATTCGTGGCGAGATTTTAATCCTGGTATATAATTTAGAGGGGTTCGAACATCCAACACCCTGACACCAATGTGACGTCCACGGGACTTGAACAGTCCCGCCAATGTAGAATGAGCCGAAACGATGGAGGCGGTTTATTTGTTTATAACCCAAACATGGCAGTTCTAATCGCTCTACCGCAAACGGGACGAGGAAGGTGACACGAGTCACTTTTCACTGAGTTGATGATGTTTATTTGTTTTTTATAATTACCAGAAATAACAAGACTCGGCAAGAAGAGGGATCCGGGGAGATTCGACGGGATGGTGTGGGATCGGGCATGGGGAAAAACACAGACAATTCCAATGAATATACAGTTCTCAATCCCTCTAAGGCACCAAGCACACACACACACACACACACACACACACACACACACACACATACATACACACGCACACACACCCACACACACACACACACACACACACACACACACACACACACACACACACACACACACACACACACACACACACACACACACACAAAACGTAGCTATTTCTGGTGGTCAGGCTGGACCGTGGTGTGGACGCAACTGTCCCTGGATCGGCGTCGGACGAGCTGGCCTTGCTCTCGTCAGGGGGGCAGAAGAAACCGTGGTGCTGTCGACCTCCTGATCTTGGCCCAAGTCCGTTCACAGCCGCCAGGGAACCAGTTCTGGCGCCAAGTTGCGAGCAGGAGAGGGAGGCAGGTCCGCCTGCCGTTCGACCCCGTACTCCGAGTCAGCAGAACCCCAGAGCCAACCAAGGTGAGGCACGAGGCTCGGCAAGGCTCCAATACACGATCGATTCAGCACAACCACAAGGACGCTCTCTGCCGCCACAGGGAACCACACCAAAAAAACACGATCGTTCTGGTTGTAATCTTCTTCCTCTTCCTTTTCGATCCCGAACAGAACCTTTTTATCCTTCTGTCCTCGTCACTTCCAATCGAGCCGTTTATTGGCCCACCGCCGTCGCCTCCTGCCAATCGTGATCACGGGGCGGAGCCATCCGCTGCACTGTCCTGTGACGTCACGGCCAGTCTCCAGAGAATACCAAAAGGGGTTCACACAGACACACTTACCCTATCCCGTGGCCCTATCTAATTACGTGACATTTATCATTTCCCCCTTGAAGAAATGGACATTTACTAGACAACTTATCACCACTGAATTGCTACTTATTACATCGAGATCCTGGTAAACTCGAACAGCATGGCATACCTAATTAAACATCCTAATTAACCTTTGAATGCATACCCCCCCCCCTCAAACGTAACAATATGTAAGCCTATTGGGGGGTTGGGATGGAAGTTTGGGTCAGGCAGAATAAGTTTTTATATGTATACCTTTATGCAGAATTGGATGAGGATTTTTTTTTGGGGGGGGGGGTGGGGGTCTAGACTAGCGGGTGAAGATATTTTTTACCATAAAAACTTCCATGCTCCCCTGAGAATCTAATGATACACCTCTTATTTTGGAGAGTGACAGATTAAAAACCAACAAATTAAACCCTTTAAGTTTGGAAATTTATTCACATATGCCTTCCCCAAAATCATTCGCCTATGCAAAAACAAATTTTCCCCACAAAAAAAAAATCATTTCCCCCGCACTCTCTTTTGTACATTAAAAGTTTTGACCCTCCCACTTATGTTGAACCAAAATCCCCCCCCCCACCATTTTTGCTCTTCCCTGCTACAAAAAATGTCGAGGAAAACCTAACCTTAAAAAACACTTAAAACGGCAAAAAAAAAGAATTTTTAAAAATCCCTTAAAAAACGGAAGAAAGTTGAAACTTAAAAATCCTTAAAAACATTAAGAAACGTAGAATAACATAAAATTGCCTAAAATAACAAAACATCTATCTATAATTCCAGCAATGTGTGTGTGTGTGTGTGTGTGTGTGTGTGTGTGTGTGTGTGTGTGTGTGTGTGTGTGTGTGTGTGTGTGTGTGTGTGTGTGTGTGTGTGTGTGTGTCTGCGACCGCCGTTTCACGACGACCGCCGGTCCGATCTGATTGAAACTTGCCAGGAATATTGCCGGGAACCCGCGGATGTGCCTTTTCAAGGTTTGATAGTGTTACGAATTTCGAATTCAATTGCACACACATACAGGTTCTCTTAGTCAGCTATGTCGATAAGTGCATGTTCCCGAGATAGCTCACCTTCCATTGTTTAAATGTTTTGAAATCGATTAGATGCGCTGTGGATCGATTTAATAGTTAGGGAGCGAACAATGGAGACGTCCCTCCCCCTCTTCTGCAAAGAGGAAGAAGAACCCTGCATGACGTCAACAACTCCCTCCCACCCGTGGTTGAGTGGGGGGTGGATCACGAGGGCATGAGTCACGCCGGGTGCGGGGGAGGGGGTGCAAAGGATAAAGAGAAAATCTTTTCTTTGTTCGTGTGGGAGTCCCGTGGTCGGGCTGAGTTCGTGAAAGTCCCGTGTAAAGAGTTTGTGGGAGTCCCGTGGCAGAGTTCGTGAAGAGTCCCGTTCTGAGTCCCGTGTGCAGAGTTCGTGTGCTGAGTCCCGTGGGAGGAGTAAGCTTTTTGCTTCGGAGAGAGCAGTCGTTCAGCAGGCCATCGGGTCCTGCTTGGCTTGAGGCCTTCGGAAGCTTTTTGCTTCGGCTGGCTCAGTGAGCTTCGGCTGCTGCTTTGTTTTGGAAGGAACTTGAGCCGGTTGTTCGGCTCGAGCTGCGAGTGGAGGCTTCTTCCTCTTCTTCCTCTTCTTCTTGGTTCGTGGAGCTTTTCGTTCTCCATTTTGTTTCCCGGCTTGGTGCGATGCTTCGGCCTCTTCTTGGTTGGTTCCTTCGGGGAAGCGACACATTGACAGGAAGGATCGGCGCCTCGTCTCACCGGCACGTGTTGAGAAGCGCGGGAGGATTCGCGGGAGCTCGGGAAGGATCGCGGCGATTGGATCCAGCTCGCTCTCGCTGGAGCCTGGGTCCGGACAAGTTGTAGACCACACGAGGTGGAAAGGTTCGAGTTAGGCTCTGAGTTTCAGCTCACCTGTCCTCCGAGCTGGAGCTTGTGATTAAAGGCCTCAGCCACCATTTCACGGTGATGATTTGTGTCACGGTAATGATGATTTGTGTTACGGTGATGATGGTTTGTGTTACGGTGATGATGATTTGTGTCACCGTGATGATGATGATTTGTGTCACGGTGATGAAGATTTGTGTCACGATAATGATGATTTGTGTCACGGTGATGATGATTTGTGTTACGGTGATGATGATTTGTGTCACGGTGACGATGTTTTGTGTTACGGTAATGATGATTTGTGTTACGGTAATGATGATGATTTGTGTTACGGTAATGATGATTTGTTTTACAATAATGATGATGATTTGTGTTATGGTGATGATTTGTGTAACGGTAATGATGATTTGTGTCACGGTGATGATGATTTGTTACGGTAATGATTATTTGTGTCACGGTGATGATGATTTGTGTTATGGTCATGATGATTTGTGTTCCGGTGATGAAGATTTGTGCCATGGTGATGATGATTTGTGTCACCGTGATGATGATGATGATTTGTGTCACCGTGATGATGATGATGATTTGTGTCACGGTAATGATGATGATTTGTGTTACGGTCATGATGCTGATTTGTGTCACGGTGATGATTTGTGAAAGGGTAATGATGATGATTTGTGTCACGGTGATTATTTGTGTTTCGGTAATGATGATTATTTGTGTTACGGTAATGAATTGTATCACGGTAATGATGATTTGTGTCATGGTAATGATGATTTGTGCCACGGAAATGATGATTTGTGTTACGGTAATAATGACTTGTGTTACGGTAATGATGATGATGATGTGTTACGGTGATGATGATTTGTGTCACGGTAATGATGATCATTTGTGTCACGGTAACGATGATTTATGTCACGGTGATGATGATTTGTGTTATGGTAATGATGATGATTTGTTTTACAATAATGATGATTTGTGTTACGGTGGTGATGATTTGTGTTATGGTAATGATGATGATTTGTATCACGGTGATGGTTTGTGTTACGGTGATAATTTGTCTTCAGGTAATGATGATTTGTGTTTACAGTGATGATTTGTGTTTGGGTGATGATGATTTGTGTAACGGTGGTGATGATTTGTGTCACGGTTATGATGATTTGTGTCACGGTTATGATGATTTGTGTTACGGTAATGATGATGATTTGTGTTACGGTAATGATGATGATGATTTGTGTTACGGTAATGATGATTATTTATGTTATGGTAATGATGATGATTTGTGTCACGGTGCTGATGATTTGTGTTACGGTGATGATGATTTGTGTCACCGTGATGATGATTTGTGTCACGGTGATGATGATGATTTGAATCTCGGTGATCATTTGTCTCGGTGATGATGATTTGTGTTACGGTAATGATGATGATTTGTGTTGCGGTGATGATTTGTGTTACGGTGATGATGATTTGTGTTACGGTGATGATTATGATTTGTGTCACGGTAACGATGATTATTTGTGTCACGGTAATGATGATTATTTGTGTTGCAATAATGATGATTTGTGTTACGGTAATGATGATTTGTGTTACGGCGGTGATGATTTGTGTCACGGTGATGATGATTTGTCACGCTGATTTGTGTAATAGTGATGATTTGCGTTACGGTAATCATGATGATTTGTGTCACCATGATGAGGATGATTTGTGTCTCGGTGATGATGATTTGTGTTACAGTAATGATGATGATTTGTGTTGCAATAATGATGATGATTTGTCTCACGGTGATGATGATTTGTATCACGCTAATGATGATTTATGTTACGGTGATGACGATTTGCGTTACGGTAATGATGATTTGTGTCACGGTTATCATGATGATTTGTACCACGGTGATGATGATTTGTGTCACGGTAATGATGATTCGTGTCACGGTGATGATTCGTGTCACGGTAATGATGGTTTGTGTCACGGTGATGATTCGTGTCACGGTAATGATGATTTGTGTCACGGTGATGATGATTTGTGTCACGGTGATGATGATTTGTGTCACGGTAATGATTTGTGTCACGGTGATGATGATTTGCGTTACGGTGATGATGATGATTTGCGTTACGGTAATGATGATTTGTGCCATGGTGATGATGATTTGTGTCACCGTGATGATGATGTGTTACGGTAATGATGATGATTTGTGTCACCATGATGATGATGATTTGTGTCACGATGATGATTTGTGTCACCGTGGTGATGATTTGTGTCACGGTGATGAAGATTTGTGTCACGATAATGATGATTTGTGTCACGGTGATGATTTGTGTCACGGTAATGATGATTTGTGTCACCATGATGATGATTTGTGTCATGGAAATGATGATTTGTGTCACGGTGATGAAGATTTGTGTCACGGTGATGATTTGTGTCGATGTAATGATGATTTGTGTTACGGTGATGATGATTTGTGTCACTGTAACGATGATTTGTGTCACGGTGACGATGATTTGTGTTACGGTAATGATGATGATTTGTTTTACAATAATGATGATGATTTGTGTTACGGTGGTGATGATTTGTGTTATGGTGATGATTTGTGTCACGGTAATGATGATTTGTGTCACGTTAATCATGATGATTTGTTACGGTAATGATGATTTGTGTCACGGTGATGATGATTTGTGTTACGGTCATGATGATATGTGTTACGGTAATGATGATTTGTGTCACGGTGATGATGATTTGTGTCACGGTAATGATGATGATTTGTGTTACGGTCATGATGATGATTTGTGTCACTGTTATGATGATTTGTGAAAGGGTAATGATGATGATTTGTGTCACGGTGATTCTTTGTGTTTCGGTAATGATGATTATTTGTGTTACGGTAATGAATTGTGTTTTGGTGATGATGATTTGTGTCACGGTGATTATTTCTTACGGTGATTATGATTTGTGTCACGGTGATGATGATTTGTGTCACGGTAATGATGATGATTTGTGTTTCGGTGATGATGATTTGTGTCACGGTGATGATTTGTGTTCCGATGATGATTTGTGTCACGGTGATGATGATTTGTGTCACGGTAATGATGATTTGTGTTACGGTTATGATGATGACTTGTGTCACGGTGATGATGATTTGTGTCACGGTAATGATGATTTGTGCCACGGTGATGATGATTTGTGTCACCGTGATGATGATTTGTGTCACAGTAATGATGATGATTTGTGTCACGGTGATGATGATTTGTGTCACGGTGATGGTGATGATTTGTGTTCCGATGATTTGTGTCACGGTAATGATGATTTGTGTTACGGTAATGATGATGATTTGTGTTACGGTGATGATTTGTGTCACGGTAATGATGATTTGTGTTACGGTAATGATGATGATTTATGTCACGGTGATGATTTGTGTCACGCTAATGATGATTTGTTTCACGCTAATGATGATTTGTGTCACGGTGATGATGATTTGCGTTCCAGTAATGATGATTTGTGTCACGGTGGTGATGATTTGTTGCGGTAATGATGATTTGTTTTACGGTTATGATGATGACTTGTGTCACGGTGATGATGATTTGTGTCACCGTGATGATGATTTGTGTCACAGTAATGATGATGATTTGTGTCACGGTGATGGTGATGATTTGTGTTCCGATGATTTGTGTTACGGTAATGATGATGATGATTTGTGTCACGGTAATGATTTCTGTTACGATAATGATTATTTGTTTTCTGTTGATGATGATTTGTTTTACGGTGATGATGATTTGTGTCACGGTGACGATGATTTGCGTTACGGTGATGATGATTTGTGTTATGGTGATGATGATGATTTGTGATCCGCTAACGATTTGTGTTACCGTAATGATGATTTTGTTCTGGTAATCATGATTTGTGTCACGGTAATGATGATTTGTGTTCCAGTAATGATGATTTGTGTCATGGTGATGATTTGTCACGGTGATGATTTGTGTCACGGTGATGGTGATGATTTGTGTCACGGTGATGATGATTTGTGTCACGGTGATGATGATTTGTGTCATGGTGATTATGATTTGTGTCATGGTGATGATTTGTGTCACGGTAATGATGATTTGTGTTGCTGTAATGATGATTTGTGTTGCTGTAATGATGATTATTTGTGTCGTAATGATTTGTCGTGGTTATGATGATTTGTGTCTCAGTAATGATTTGTTTCTCGGTGATGATTTGAGTCACGGTAATGATGATTTGTGTCGCGGTAATGACGATTTGTGTCTCGGTAATTATTTGTTTCTCGGTGATTTGTGTAACGGTAATGATGATTTGTTTTACGTTAATTTGTTTCACGGTAATGATGATTTGTGTCACGATAATGATGATTTGTGTTTCGGTAATTTGTTTCATGGTGATGATTTGTGTTCTGGTCATGATGATTTGTATTATGGTGATGATGATTTGTGTTAAGGTAATGATGATTTGTGTTAAGGTTGGACAAATCGCAGAGAGAGCGGTGGGGGCGGTTGTGGGGGGGGGCGAGGCTGGAGAGTTGACGGCAGAAGACGGAAAGACCACCGACCAGGCTGTGGTGAAAGAGTGAGAGGCTCAAAGACTCAGCCTCATTGCGGGAGATGCCAATGATCCGAAATCCTTGGTTTCTAGAGCGTGAAGCTGAGAAAGGTGGGAGGCAGGATCACCAGCCCAGAGGGGAGAGCAGTACTCCATCAGGCTGCAGACAAAAGCTTTGTAAGTGGTCAGGAGCTCAGGTGGGCCGAGGAAGGACTTTGCACGATGGAGGATTCCCAGTCGACAACTGGCTTTTTTCTTATTGATGACAACTTTTTCTTATGTTTCTCAATAAAAATGATGGAGATATAATATTCTTGGCATCTTTGACGTCTCTTGAAAACATCATTGTCGGATATGGAAGCCCTTTCATTTCCGTTCCGGTAATGACTCAACAGCCATAAAGCACTGAAATCGCGGTGAAAAATCGGCTAAATGAGAGGTAATTCAGCGTTGCTTTCATCAAATACACCTGAAACTATGTCCCATTTGCCACATTCGGACCTGAAAATTTTAATCTTGTTCAAATGATTTTCTAATGTAACCACCTCCTGATTCTGTCAGTTATGTGAGAATGACCCAGATACAGAGTTGATTACACATACAAGGAAGAGAACCGGAGGGGAAATAATGGAGGGCAGCATATGACGAGGTATGTGGTTCTTGAGGAAGACCGGGAAGTTGATGTGTGGAAGACCGGGAGTAGAGAGGGTCTGGGTACAGCGAGTGAGGCGATGGGGGAAGAGGGGGGGGGTGGTGGGAGCCTTCATTTTTGAGTCAATGCCTTCACACATTTATCTTTGAACGAATGCTCCAAACTTTGGCCTAAGTTTGATTGTAATGAACATGTCACGGGCCCTACTTTGAAATCCGCCATTAAAAACTGGGAGGCCCAAGATTATCCTGATTACTTCAGTTACCAAAGGTGGACGTACGGAAGTTACGGTTTCACCCTTATCTGTCTGTCTGTCTCCTGTGAGCACGATATCTCAAAAAGTTATGGACGGATTCGGATGAAACTTGGTGGGCAAGTTGGGTGTGTGACGAGGACGAATCAATTAGATTTTGGTGAAGATCTGGATCCGGCCTATCAGTGGGAAACAAAATGTAGATTGTTCAGCCTGGCGGAAGTATGTGCTCCACTGAGTGCCGTGACAGTTAATACAAGTATTACATTGGAGTACACAAGGTACCCAGATGGCCTAGAATCGTTCAAATTGTGAGAAAAGCACCACATTCGGTGGAGTTCTATTATAAAGGCTTCAAACACATCGGCTAACAGTAGAACATCAGTCTTGAGAAAGAGGTCGTGGTATTCACCTAGGTTTTTGATATTGACCTTATTCCAGATATTTTTTGTGTGTGCGTTGATATTCTTTATCATCAATATGACTTTTTTTATTAAGTTTGTGATAAAAGTACTCTTGAGGAGGGAGTTGTGTTTCATTAAATCTGTCAAAGTTGTCTATGTAGTCAAAATGATAAATTATACCAACTATACATCTCTTCACAATAAGAGTTCCATTTCATCCTGATTTGAGAAATGACTGGATTTTTGAAAATGATATGAAACTTGAAGCTAAGTTCGATAATGAACTGGATATACATTTGTTGGAATCAATAAATCTAATAAGAGTTTTGTGCTTCATTAAAATTGATTTGGTGCAATAGATGTAGTTCTGGTCTGTGTTCGGAATAGCAGATATGTTCCCAACTTTCGAGAGTTCATGTATGAACAAATTAAGTTTGTTGTCGTTTGCATTATTGTGAAGAAAGACAGGAATGAAAGAGGAAGTTTGTAATTGAGATTATGACTTTGATGAGCAGGTCCTCCGTATTTACCTGTAATACGATAATGATTTCTCACCTTGATATCGGTGATTTGATCTTGGCAAATATGACAAATGTTCGATTATTTAAACTCATTCTTCTCGTCTTGAGATGACCTTTTATAAGGGTTTATTCGTGTTACGTGTTACTTAGCTGTTAATCGAATCCGGTGTGCTTGCAAGCACGTTGCAAACTTTTCAGGAGCATCTTCTCCTCTGTAAAGTTTTATTTTATTATGATGGTCTCCAACGGATGATTTGATAGAATAACAAAACCCACACGGAACATCCTTTTGATCTGGTTTAGTGGGGGATTTATTTGGCGTTTGGAGAAACTGTGGATATTTTTTCGAGGTTAGCTTCAAAGTTAGTGTACATCACGAACGGATGTTTGATGGTTTTGTTTATGTTTTAAATTTTGTAGTTGAATCTGCTTTTGACACTTCTATTACCATTGATTTTGATGATTATTTTGATAAGATGTCGAATGTTGTTTTAACTTTTTTTTTCTGTGTGAAAGAGGTTGAGACACCACTTACATTGATGCTTCTCTTCCTTCCTCCGTGATATTTGAGATTAAACTGATCTTGAAATATTTTTAATGAAAGTGTGATGTGAATGTGCTTTGGTGTCTTTAAAATAAAGGTCAATGTGTGTTTTATCATTTATACCTTTATTGGAAACCTTTAACACCTGAACTTTGGTTTTATCTGTTAGCCCACATGTGTTAATCGACATGTTATTAATTTCATCAAATTTTGGAATATTCTTCAATGACGTCGGGAAAGCCAATCTATAAATTTTAACGTGTTTTCATGTGTGACATTGTTGTGTCCAATATGATGTATAGAAGCCCTCCAGGCCGAGGGGAACATGTTCTTCAGGTTATGTGATTGAATCACATTTTGATTATCCATTGTGACCATCCAGATGGAACCTCAGTTCATGAGTCTATTAAGTGACCAATGGACAACATATGATCAGATCATGAGGAACATTATTAGTTGTTGAGTGTCCACTCCGTTTTTGGTTTTATCCATGATAGACGTAAAATGGTGTGAAACCAGGTGATGTCATCCTACGTACGATCCTTCACAGAAGGGTAGGTGCCGCCAAAACATCATCTCTTGTGTAAGTAAAACAATGGGTAGTTTTAATTTACCTTCCTAATCGGTGTGGAAATGTGAAGTTCAGACTGAGTATCTACACAATGACTTTTGCCCAATGTAATGAAGTTCCATTATCCCTGACAATGGTACAGGCCTCACACGCTTGCTCTTTATAAAATACAAGCTTTACGTTTCTGGTCTGCAGTGACCTTGAGACTTATCAGCTTTGCCAGGCCATTGTCACCACCACCACAAACTACAAATATGAAAGGAGTGAATTGTTCTTTGATATGTTGAGCTTTTGTCACAATGCAAGGATGATATTTGATGCACTTCCCCGCAGGTGAGTAATGGCACCTGGTTTAAAATAGATGATGCATTCGTGAACAAGATGAACGTGACCGAGGTGATGCACCAAGAGGCTTATCTCCTGTTCTATGTGTGGTCACCTGACGGGTCACCTGTATCTCATGTTGAGCTCCCAACGAGGTACTTTGGTATATAAATAATCTCTCGCAAATATTAATTTATTTTATTTGTTTTTTTCTCCCGTCTCTGTGGTGATGTTTCCATGTATCAATTTCTTGTTTTTCTGTAAGCCTGCCTTGTACCAAGTGTCTTTCAGTAGCAAAAAGAAAACAACGACACTCTTCACATGAAGATGAATATCAAGAGAAAGCATTTGCCAACACTTTGCTCGCCAACACTTGCCAACAAAGTGTGTGCCAACACTTTGCCAAGGGTACAAGAACATCTGAATGACACCAGCACTACTTGTAAAAGGAAAAGGAGACATGATGGAGGAGAGGCCAAGAGGTTGTGTCATGGAGATGACAATGTGCTGTGGTGGAAAATAACTCAATTTCCACAAGTTGGATCAGCATACCAAAGGAGAATCTTTAATTTCATACATACGGAGGAAGAACATTCAATGATTCACTGAAACATTCGAATGGACTTCACTGAAACAGAAGCCCGAAGCAATTCTTCTTCCATACAATTTGACATTCCAAAGAAAGGGAGGGTGAGACATTTGGCAACTAAACTACAGGATTATCTGATAAACATGAGGCAAAAGAACTTACAAATTAAATACGTGTCCACTTTGGGTGGAAGGGAGAGAATGACACAATCGCGGCAAAAGTTGCAGTGTTATCAACCAGGTCACCCTGTTTCATAGTAAGACATTCCTTTTATCAATGTGTAGGTCAAAAGACTCTTGGGTAAAGGGAAACATTACTGACAGACAATTCGACTATAGCATAAAAATTAAATATTGTTACGAATTTCGCCCGTCCGGCGTGCGATTGGCCACGTAACTCGAATTGCGACGCGTCGCCCACCGGAACGGACAATTCAGTCGTGACCCTCCTGGAACTACCGCCAGGAGCCAGTCACGGGTGGGGGTTTAACCTCATCACGATCGTGCCAATTGCCCACCCGCGCAGGATAGGGTTGCTCGCCAAATTCGACCAACCTAAGTACCTGCGCGAGTGGTCGACCGGGCGATCGTACCTCGCCGCAGGTCGACTTCGGACACGAACCGCTTAAGCTGCTCGTTCCGTGCTGCAGGGATAACCGAGCGGAGTTATCGTCGACCTCGACGGTTCAGATTACTTATCGGGTGTTTCAACCCACTACCAATCCCTTATGTGATGCAAGATGGAACTTTCAACCGAAGGAAAGGACGCAACGAAACGGGAAACAGTTCGACAAGCAAGCACTTTTATTTCACACACACAACACACGCACGTAAGGCAGTAATGCAATATGCAGCAAAAGCAAAATGCAACAAAAGCAAAAGCACTACTACCGACTATAATTATTTACAACACTGAAACAATTATACTTGTCGGGACTCGGCGCCACATCATTCATTCAAAATAAACAGGAAAGACCTCCCCATAGGCAGGGAGGTAGACGGGGTCCGTGGACCAAATGTGCGCGGAACCTGGAGGAGCGGCCAGGTCCACGAGACCGAAAAGGTCTTACCCGCGTCCTCGTGACGCGATGGCGGGCAAGCCGCAATATCAGCGCAGCTGTGCCCCGACTCCGTGCCCCGGGCGTGGTCGGTGAGCCCTCTCCGGCGTGCTCCGTGCAAGCACGGTTTGGTCGGCACCACGGTTAGGGTGGGGAATGAAGTGGTTAAAGAGGGCGGGGGCTAGAACAGATCCTTGAGGAAGGCCATCATTTAGTATTCAAACACGGCTGATTTTGCCGTTGAGGCTAATGCGGATCTTTCGGTCCCCCAAGGAATACCGACAGCAGTCTGATAATCTTCTGACAGCGGAAGACTTTCGAGACATTGACAAGGAGTCATCGGCACCACACTGAACCTGATCACAGGTACTGCGGCCAGGCCTAAGGTGCCCCTGCTTACCAGGTAGGAAGGCCTCCAGAGTGGGGGTTAAATGGGATATTAGGGTCCTCTCCATCAGCTTTCCTGTCACTGATGGTAGGGCTATAGGGCGGTATAGTTGCAGGGCAAGTCTGCTGGCTTACCACTTTTGAGTTTGGCAATAACATTAGCCTTCTTCTAGGCTGGAGGTATTTGCCATTTCATGGACAGCAGTAAGAAGGGCCGCCAATCAGGTATGACCCTTTTCTCCGATGTTTCAAAAATGAATTCAGGGAAAATTCCGTCGGCCCTTGTGGCTTTTTGGTTGCCGACAGTGCAGTGTCAATGTCATTCTTTGTACATAGGGCCGCCAAGTGGCTGCTCAGTGGGCTTTCTTGGAGGTTCTGGAGGTAATCCCTTTTTACCTCCTGCCTGAGTGATTTGGAGGTCAGTGTGTTTGAGGTCTGGAGGAGGTAAGATGTGATAGAATCAGGGGAACTCTTGGGATGGCGGCAGTCGTGTTTTCTGCGGCACCCAGTTTCCTCAGCAATGCCCATGCCTTGCAGCTGCTGTGGGTGAAGTCTATTGACTCCACCAACTCCTTCTCGTGCTTCAGATGTTCAGTATCGAGAGCTTCAATTAGTGCCTGTGGGATGTCCGGGTTCCCAGTTTTGTTATGTTTCTTTAGAGGCCTAACAGCCTCCGCTGTCCAGCAAGGTGTTAAGGCCTTGCAGAAGCCACACAGTCTGGTATTGGTGGCAGCAAAGAGACGGGGTTGCACAAATTCTGTGTATTTAGCTGGGACAGATGGTATATCCTCGATCTTTGAGTCAGCTTCTTTGGTGAAAGTGGTCCAATCCACTTTCCGGAAGTTCTAGCGTGGTTTTGGCTTGGAGTGCACCAGCGGGATCTTGATACCAATGTGAACGACAGTGAGGTGATATAGACTTTTTGGAAAGGGAGCGAGAACTCTTCTCGATGCCATCATTGGTAGCCCTCTGTCATCCTTTGTCAGGAAGCAGAGGTCGAGATTTGTTCCGGTCTGCCACCATCCCGAGTGGAAGGTCTTTGGCTGTTTTGGGTCAAACAGCAGGTTGAGATCGGCCGTCGAAGCCCAGTCAGTTAGCTGTTCTCCAGCCACGTCATCAGTGTCGGCCCCACGCGGGGGGGAGGGCATTGGGGGGCAATGCCCACCCAGATTAGACTCCCCCCCCCCACAGTCCAGATTGGCCTTTTTTCAGTTTTTTTTTCAGATGTTTTTCCAGATTGGCCAAATACATATTTGTATTTGTTGTTGTTGGTGCATAGCCTTTTTTCCCCCTTTTCCTCCCGCCGTGGAGATGGTGACATTATATGATTATAATGCTCAAAATAATTTATTTTATTTGTTGTTGGTGCGATCGTGTTTCCACAGTATGTTGCTTTTTTTCTGTATAGTTATTGTTTTGTTAAGGTGTCAACTGAACTACAGTACTAGACTAATGTTAACCTCGCTAGTTATAGTGTTATGTGCACACTACAGTAGGTCTATCTATTATGTGATATCATTATAAGTGAAGGCCTGTTATGTGCGCAGTACCTTTTTTTGTTCTCTCCCGCCGTGGAGATGGTGACATTACATTAATGACGTTATAATGCTATAATTTTATTTGTTGTTGGTGCATAATTGTAGTAGCCTATACTTGTAGCCTTTTTCAAAGCACTTTCACTGTGTTGTTTATTGTATAGGTGAGCATTTCCTTGCTATATATAGGGGTGTTGAAAAATAAATTGCCCCCTTTGGAAAAATGAATGCCCCCCTGCTGATTATAGCCTGCAGCCGGCATTGCACGTCATTGTGACTAATTAGTGTGGTGGCTGTTAAAATTCCCGATGTAAACTGTGGCATGGTTTTATTGGGGTAGGGCAGGTGATGGCCATGTTTATGTGGGTGGCTTGTACACATTTGCAACAGTGACACTTCTTATCATTACTGTTGTGTGTAGCGAGTTAGTAACCTCCGCCATCGAAGATGGACGGAGGTTACTGTTTTCACCCCTGTTGGATTCGCTATATATGCAAGATATCCCTTATTGTCGGGTTTTCCGTGTGTGTGTGTGTGTGTGTGTGTGTGTGTGTGTGTGTGTGTGTGTGTGTGTGTGTGTGTGTGTGTGTGTGTGTGTGTGTGTCTGCAACGCGAGGCTCCACAGCACGAACCAGCGAACCGATTTCAATGAAACTTTGCCAACATGTGGAATATATACTGGGAATGTGTGCATTTGAATTTCGTTTCCCAGCAACCACCCGTTGCTGTGCAGCGGCCGAAAAACCACGTACAGTATTTTCAATACTTTTCCTTCAGTTTTGAATGTAGAGAAACGAGACTTTGGAATTAAACACTTCGAGATATTTAGAAAATTTTACTCGAGCCGATTTTTGATTGAGGTTTTATTTTTCAAATGGTAGTCCTTCAAAAATCGGGTGTCTATTTACCGTCATTTTTTATGAGGGGCTTAGGAAAGTGGACGGAGCTTAGGGAAAGTGGACGTGGTTAATGAAAAATAGTGTGGCTCAGGAGGTGTGGTCAAACAAGAGCATTGAGAGAAGTTTATTGGGTTTTCCGTGTGTGTGTGTGTGTGTGTGTGTGTGTGTGTGTGTGTGTGTGTGTGTGTGTGCGTGCGTGCGTGCGCGCAACGTGAGGCTCCACAGCACAAACCAGCAAACCGATTATTTTTCAAATGGTAGTCCTTCAAAAATAGGGTGTCTATTAACGTCATTTTTAATGAGGAGTGCCAGTTGGCAAAATACGCAATAGGAAAAATCTTGCCAGGCAGAGGAACCGATTGTATGTGTATGTGAACATACAAAACATATGTGTATGTGGAATTGTATGTGAACCAATACGTCTTGGCAATGAATCTTCGTCGGTGGATCAGTCAGAATGAAAAGCATCGTATCCAGCGCTTCGATCCGAGCGAATCCCTCGTCGCCTACCGGCTTGTCTGTTTGTTTGTTTGTGAACAGTATTACGGAAAAACTCCTCAACAGATTTTGACGAAACTTGGTGGTTGGATTCGGTATGGTTCAAGGATCATGCCATTAGATTTTGGACTTGGCCCAAAGTCCAATATGGCCGCTATGGTGGCCATTTTGAAAACATATTTTAATTTTTGTTTTTGCATTTCTCCATGTTTTAAGTGATTTCCAACCCCCCTCCCCCCAAAAAAAAATTGTTAGAGAAAAAATAAACATTTTGCAACTTTTTTTTCAAAAAAATTCCGATATTATTTTTTTTTTGGCATTTCTACATGCGTGTTGATCTTGTTTAACTTGTTTTTAAATTTTTTTTTTTTCAAAATGTCTACTTTTTTTATTAACAATAGAACTTTTTTCAAAAAAATTTTTTTTTATTTTTTTTTTAATTTAAATTTGACTTGTTTTTTTTTAAATATAACTTTTTTTCAAAAATTATGGTTTTTTCAAAAATTATACTTTTATTTTTTAAATTTGAATTATGTCTGGTCAAGTATATGATAAACAAATCATCACATGGTTAATCGGTGATATGGGTTTTATCTACTCATGGCTGATATGATATCACTCGTTCGCGATTTGGTGGTGGGATTAGGTATGGTCCAAGGACCATGCCATTACATTTTGGACTTGGTCCAAAGTCCAATATGGCCGCTATGGTGGCCATTTTGAAAAAATATGATTTTTTTTTTGCATTTCTACATGTTTTAAGTGATTTCAACCAAAAAAAATAAAAAATTGTTAGAGAAAAAAAAGAAAAAAAAAACAAAATTTGGCAACTTTTTTTCCAACAAAATTTCGATTTTTTTTTTTCTATTTCTACATGTTATAAGTGATTTCCAACAAAAAACATGCCAAAATTATAATTCCTTGAAGCATTCAGTAAACCAACTCTTCACCCCAGTCATGACAGATGTGAACACATCCAAGATCATGCATGTTGTGTACATGACTCTTTTAGAGCGTTACCCTAATTTTTTTTGTTCTATATGCTACGACCTTCAAAAAAAGTTTGGGTAACACCTCCAGATCAAGTATGTTTTCTCTGTAGGGTCCATCTTGGATTCGCAGTTGGCTACCAGCAAACCATAATTGAAGCAAAATGCCCATATTGGGTTTAGATGGAATAAATCATTATTAAGCATCCACAAATTATTAATTTTGATTTACTTCAATTACTTATGCATTGCTGAACACATTTTAGTACGATTTATTCTCTTAAAACTTGGTTCACAGTAGAAAATGACCATATTTTACGTAATTTTAGTCAAAAATAGCTTTCAACTTGAAAGTAGCTCAAAGTTTGATGGTCTCTGAATGACTGAATATTGTTACGGACCGGTGGTCAGCCGCCAACCGACCGCTCTGAACGGAGCCGCAAGTCGAGTCGGCCCGACCGATCGCCCGGAATTTAGATCGCCGCCCGGATAACTCCAAGCGACGGGTCCTTGTACAAGAACCGAAATACGCCAATTGGCAGATCACGTGGGGTAGGGTCGATTGCCTATCTTCAATTTACCTAAATACCCACGTGATCCAACTACCGGGGTATTCCACCCGAGGCGAGCTTGTCCGTGCGCAATTCCGAGCGGCGTAATCGCCGAGAACCGTCGGTCCAAATGTCCCCCTATTATGGCAAACCAACGGCTTTCTAACTCCCAACACACAAAATGTTCAGTCAATGAGGGAATGGATGCAACGAGCAGGTTTACATTCACACAAGGACATTTATTATAATGAAACACGTATGCAATTAAATAAGGCAAAACACGTATGCAATTATACAAGCAACAAAAGCATGACAAAAGAACTACAACCGTCGACTTATTATGTACAGTCATTTACACTTAACAGCAGTTCCTACTTATTAGACGGGCCCACGGACACACACACACACACACACACACACACACACACACACACACACACACACACACACACACACACACACACACACACACACACACACGAAACGGTGGCTGAGGCCTTTAATCACGAGCTCCAGCTCGGAGGACAGGTGAGCTGGAACTCAGAGCTTGATTCGAACCTTTCCACCTCGTGTGGTCTTCAACTTGTCCGGACCCGGGCTCCAGCGAGAGCGAGATGGATCCAAATCGCCGTGAGCCGCGTTCCTTTCCGAGCTCCCGCGAATCCTCTCGCGCTTCTCAACACGTGCCGGTGAGATGAGGTGCCGATCCATCCTGTCGATCGTCGCTTCCCCGAGGATCCAACTCCAAGAAGAGGCCGATGCGTCACACCAAGCCGGGAAACAAAATGGAGAACGAAAAGCTCCACGAACCAAGAGGAAGAGGAAGAAGAGGAAGAAGCCTCCACTCGCAGCTCGAGCCGAACAACCGGCTCAAGTTCCTTCCAAAACAAAGCAGCAGCCGAAGCTCACTGAGCCAGCCGAAGCAAAAAGCTTCCGAAGGCCTCAAGCCAAGCAAGCCAAGCAGGACCCGATGGCCTGCTGAACGACTGCTCTCTCCGAAGCAAAAAAAGCTTACTCCTCCCACGGGACTCAGCACACGAACTCTGCACACGGGACTCAGAACGGGACTCTTCACGAACTCTGCCACGGGACTCCCACGAACTCTTTTCACGGGACTTTCACGAACTCAGCCCTACCACCGGACTCCCACGGGACTCTTTTTGAACAAAGAAAAGATGTCCTCTTTATCCTTTGCACCCCCTCCCCCGCACCCGGCGTGACTCATGCCCTCGTGATCCACCCTCCGCTCAACCACGGGTGGGAGGGAGTTGTTGACGTCACGCAGGGTTCTTCTTCCTCTTCGCAGAAGAGGGGGAGGGACGTCTCCATTGTTTGCTCCCTAACTATTAAATTGATCCGCAGCGCATCGAATCGATTTCAAAACATTTAAACAATGGAAGGTGAGCTACCTAGGGAACATGCACTTATCGACATCGTTGACTAAGGGAACCTGTATGTTGTGTGCAATTGAATTCCAAATTCGTAACAATATTGTAAGTGGAGCTATAAAATTTGGCCAAAAGTTTCATTATTAAGTTCTCTGAGCAATTCAATTTTCATATTCTCACAATGAGGCTATGTGTGATGACCACAGAGCTCATTGTAAACCAGTCACCCCTACCCCCAAATGGCGACTTTTGCGGTATTTCATCAAATGACGACATCTCCTTAATTAAATGCCATGGAAAGTTGATTTTTTTTATACTAAATATCGGTTATTGACCCCAAGGAATTCATTGGTAGCATTTTTGTATTTTTTTAGCTGATCTAATTAGCATAATCCCAAGATTTTCCTCAAAATGACTGCCAAAAGAATGAAAAGTAGACATGATTTAACATTGAAGCTTTAATTAATGGTGTAAAACAGTGATGTGCATATGCTTCAATCCTACAGAGTCAAAATTGAGACACTAATCTTAATTAGATGCAGGGGAACTTGGGGCACAACCACATATCAGGGCAAGGTCAAGTACCAAAAGATTTCTATATTTTATTTCTCGCCATCACACCATGTTTAGAATGATAGTGTTGTGGTTACCAGATTCGCAAACCACCATTCAGGTCCCTTAGGTGAGGTATCTCGGTAAGTGCATGTGTAGTTAGGCCCAAACCCGTTGTCTAGTGGGAATACATGTCATTTATGCGAGCTGCGACTCTTCAGGATAGCCGTTTTTCTTTTACTATCTTTATTTTGGACCAACCGCCATGATCACAACCACAACATCAACCACCGACCACAACCACCGCTTCACCACAACCGCCACGACCTTTACCGTCACAACTCGCCACCATCGCATCACCGTCATCTCGCGCCACTCATGGGCACCGATGCTGGACTCGTGTAGGGCGCACGTTGAACAGCGTGTACAAAATCACGGATTTTCTGCTTCAAAAACGGATCAAAAACGACACACGCCCACTTTTTGCCGTCCAATCGGTGAGCGAGGGGCGATTTGGCCCCGCCTCCAGAACGATCGATATATGCAAATTTGTGGATCAGAAAAGCCTTCACGCCCACTTTTTCTCGGGCCAATGGGGAGCGAGGTGAAAGGTCAAAGGGAGGGGGTCAAAGGCGAAGTTACGGGGGGGATAAAAGGACGGTGTTCGTCAGTCAGAAGAGAGTCGAACGAGGAGAGTCAGCAGAACGGAGTCGTAAAAGTCGGAACGAGAGAAGGAGCAGAACGAGGTCGGAGAGTCAAGAAGAGGAGAGTCGGAAGCAAAGGGTCAAGACTTCGCGGGCGGTGGAGCTGCTCGTCGTGTGCGTTGGAGTCGGAACGGAGGGGACGGAGCTGTGGAAAGGCGGCGACACCAGACGAGGGGGTGCTCGCGTCGTGCAGGAAGCTGCACCCGAGGGAGGCCGACAGCGCGACCTGGCCGAGGTGGAGACGCTCGTCGCATATAATAAAGATCCTCTATACCCCGAGCATCAGCAACCCCCTCCTGTTTCCCCCCGCGCTGAGATAGTGCGACCAAGGGGGCCCCGTTCCCACCCCCTGCCAGGCACTGTCCACGAGGCCCGCGGGTTGCGGGGCCATCGCCGCTCCGCGTCTCATCACCAGACGGGTAGGCCCGACCCGGTCTCGGCCTCAGGCCTGCCCCATTCTTGGGGGATTTCTTTTCCTTGGTTTTGGGTATGTGTTGTCGGCGCCGTCTGTGAAGTAGAATTGTATAAGTGTTGCCGTGTGCTCGGTAGTCGGTATTAGCTCTGCACTGTGTTTTCACTTTTATGTTTGCTTTTTGTGTAAATTGAATTGTGTTTTTCTTTTTGTGTGCTTTTGGTGGAATTGAATGTGTGCTTCCCGTGTGCCGCGAATAAATGTGCTTTATTGTTGAACTGTTTCCCGCTTCGCTTCGTCATTTCTTTCTTTGAATCCTCATCTTGCTTCACGTAAAGGGTTGGTAGTGGGCTGAATACGCCCGATAATTAATCGAACCGTCGAGGTCGACGATAACACCGCTCGGTTATTCTGATAGTACGGAACGGGTCGCTTAAGTGGCCCGTGTCCGAAGTCGACCTGCGGCGAGGTGCGATCGCCCGGTCTACCCTCCGCGTGGGTACTTAGGTAGTTCGAATTTGGCGAGCAACCCTATCCCACGCGGGGGCTGATTGGCTCGATCGCGGTGAGACCGAAAGGTCCACCCGTGACTGGTTCCCGGCGTTAGTCCGAGAGGGTCACGACTGGATTGTCCGTCCGGTGGGCGACGTGCCGCGATTCGAGTTACGTGGCCGTCGCACGCCGGCGGGCGCGAAAACCGCAACACTGGTGTCAGGAGTGGGATACAAATTCATCGCCCTCCTCGCGGCACTGGTATCGGAGAACAGGAAAACGGGCTCTCCTGTCTCCGGCTAAATTTACGGGAATCGGTCCAGGGGTGAGAGAAGCGACCCCCGATTCCCTCCAAATTACGAGCGAGCAAATTAACCCTTCACGAGAAGCAAGATGGCGTCTCAAGGCGAGCGGGAGCCGGGGGTATTAGAAATGTATATGTGTAATAATGTAGAGTCCATGGTCCAGGATGGAATCCCCGAGCAGGAAATGTTGATTGTGCAGGAACACGGACTCGCCCAACTGAACCCAGGGCCCGAGGTGGGTGCGGCAGCGGCCGCGGTGTATGACACCTTCCCCCCCCCTCTCCACCAAGACCCTTCCCCAACCCTTGCCGAAACGGCTCAGCTGAGTGCATCCAACATGGCCCAGCTACGCGCCATGCTGGCGGCAATGAACAAACAAATGAATGAAGTGAAAACGAAGATGGATACAAATACAAATGAAATGAAAAACGAAATGAACAAGCAAATGAATGAAGTGAAAACGACGATGGATGCGAATACACAACAAATAAACGAAAAGATGGATACAAAAATGAACGGAATGGAAACAAAAATGAAAGAGCTGCGGGGTGAGACGCAGAACATGGGCCAATGCCTGCAGGCGGGCATGAAGGCAGTGAGCAGGGAGCTTAAAATGGCGACTCCACGTGTGGGAGCAAACGAGCTGGGTGGGGGTGCAACGGCTGACAGGCCCGCGGTGGAGGCGGGTGAAAAAATAATTCGTGGAACGTGTTGGGCGAGGGTCGTGACGATGACCGAAAGGGAAAAATTAAATGGGGAGACCAAAACGTGTGAGACGAGACACGAGGTGACAACAACGGAAATAATAGTTGAGACAAGGGAGGTAAAGGGTGAAGAGTTGGCAGAGACACGGGAGACAGAAAAAATAGAGGAGAGACTGCACGGTGAGGACGGGGTAAGTGACGCGCACGCACACACGGAGGTAGTGGAGGACAATGGGATTGAGCTCGCGGAGCGTGTTGGGACCCGGTGCGAGCACCTGGATGGCCTCCTCCAGGAACGAGGGGAGGGAGTATGCCCCCTTGAGGCGAGTCACGACCAGGTGAGTTCGGTCGTGCTTTGCGAGGTTGAGGGGACGAGTGCTGTGGACGGGTGCACGGAGAGCTTGGGGGGTGTAGAGGCCCCGGAGACCCTTGGGGGGACACAAATCCCCAGTGTGGTTGTCCCTGTGTGTGTGGTGCAAGGTGTGAGTGCGGCACCGTGTGTGGAAGCGACCCCGTGTGTGAGTGGTGTGGTGGCGATGGTGCCAGAGTGCGTGCTTCCCAGCACGCCGTTTGTGGATGGGGCACCGTGTGTGAGTGAGGCCGTGTGTGTGAGTGAAACGGCCAGTATGAGTGAGGCACCACGTGTGAGTGGTGTGGTGGCGATGGTGCCGGAGTACGTGCTTCCCAGCACGCCGTGTGTGGATGAGGCACGGAGTGTGAGTGAGGCACCGCGGGTTAGTGCCCCCGCGTGTGTGGGTGAGGCACCGTGTGTGGAAGAGACCGCGTGTGTGAGTGTCGCCGTGTGTATGAGTGAGGTACCGCGGGTGAGTGCCCCCGCGTGTGTGGATGAGGCACGGTGTGAGAGTAGTGAGGCACGCGTGAGTGAACGGCCGTGTGCAAGGTCGCTGTGTGCAAGGGAGACCGTGTGTGTGAGAGAGCGGTATGTGAGGGAGATGTCGGTTGGCATGCGGGAGCACGCAGCCGCATCTCCCGGTGTGAATGTGATGGTGTGGACTGTGTGCGTCGTAACACGCAGGTGTGCGTGGGTGGAATGGAGACGACGACGGCGACAGAGGAGAGAAAGCCGAGTAGCGGCTGTAGTTGTTTCGAGGACCGTGCCGGGTTCACCCAGCAGTGAGCACGCGGTTCGTGCTGTGCAACGCACGAGACCACCACGTGCTCGCTTGCGAGAGTGAAGTCCCGGTCCGGAAACGCACGCGGTGGATTTGCCGACCCCGCGGACGGACAAAGTTTAGGCAGGTAAATGGATTTGGACCGGACGGGTTCTCCACGCGATCGTGTGTGTTAAGCTCCAACGGGCAAAGCACATGTGTTCGCGTGGGGAACCCCTCGAGACTGGGGGCTTGTTTTTTTTTTTCTGCGCACGGTGACGTCATGGCTGCACGTGGGGTTGGAATCCGGCAGGAGGGGTATCTCTGCCGGATGGCACCGTCCAAGGAGGGACGAGGAACACGTGCAGCTGCATGACGTCACGGGCAGGTGCAAAGTGCGCGAGCTCTGAGTTGCCGCGCAGGTGCTGCGCATGGGAAAAAAAAGAAGGAAAAGCAAGCCTCACTTTCGGGTGTACAGGATTCCTGGGCAAGGGGTGAAAGACCCCCTTACCCTGGGCACAGGATGGAAACTAGTTAGGGGGAAGGGTTAGCTTAGTTAGACCGACTTCATGGGGCAGGGGTAAGTCCTCATGGAGTCCGTGGAATGGATTAGTTAGAGGGATTGTAGCCAGATTTAGGTTGGGAAAGTGATTTTTGGGACATTTGGAGACAGAGACAGACTGTGAATGTGTAGAGGGGACGTAGTTTAGCTACGTAGTGTTAAAAGGAACGTGCTACTAGTTTAAGGGACGACGTGGGAGCACGAGTTAGTTAGGGGAGGTAGTTAGAAGGATGGCAGAGTTCAGCGGTGTGTGTGTTGAAGAGTTGTGGGTTGTGAGGTGAGTACGTGTACATGTTGAGTGAGTGAGGCCAGCGGGTCTGTGTGTGTGGAGTGAATGGGGAATGCATGGTGCGATGAGTGATTGGGGGGAGGAGTGACTCCCGCCCAAGGGACCCCGGGGTCAGTGTAGAGTGAGTTAGCTGGGTTAGTCAAATTGAAAAATGGAGGTCGTTTTGTTGTTGGTGGGAAAGTAGGCTCGAGACCCATTTGGAGGGGTGCAGGAGCCCTGTTGACGGGCTTGGGAGCGTGGCTGCGAAAGGTGAGTATCGCTGAGTGGGTACCCCGGGCACCAGGCTAGTCGGCCGCGGTAGGCCATGGGCCCATGGGGGGCCGGGATAGAGTAGTGGGCACGGGTGCGCCTGCTTGGTGCGGGGGCCCGGGGTGCCATTAGCCGCGTGGGCAGTGCAGTGGGCACGGGTGACCCTCGGAAAGGGGCCCGGGAGGCCGGCCTGCCACGTGTGCGTTTCAGGGGAAGTGCCATGGGGGCACTCCCCGGTGTTAGGGAGCTGGTAGGCTCGGAGGCAGTGTAGTGCCCGGGGTGCCATAGCGGGAGATTCGGCAGAGGGTCGTGCCTGCCAAAGGGAGCCACGTGTCCCAGCCAGGAGACCGTGTGAGGGCACGGAGAGAAAATTGGGGGGCGAGGCCCGAAATTGTGAGGACACCAACACAGGCGACGGGAATCTGGGTTGTTAGAACCAATAGTTTAAGCGAGAGGCGCTTGTTGAAGCCCCGGGGTAGTTTAACAGTTAAATGGATAGGGTAGATTAGGAAGTGTACCCCTCCGCACCATCCATCCCCTCGCTGTCGTTGTGGGCCGCTGGACCCACTTTGGTTATAGATCGCCGAACTCTGGGGAGGCCATTCTGAGGCTTCGGTGGGCCTCGACACAGGACGTTAGCTCTCCCTTGTTCCCCTCCGGGAAGGGAACGTAGGGGTTGGGAGTAGGCTAGGTGACAGAATAGGTTAGCCGAACAAGGACGATAAAGGGGGTTAGGGGACGATTTATAGTGGGGGAGTAAAAATAAAAACAACAAAAAATAAGTTGGGGCTAAATTGGGGTTTGACAAATTAAGGGAGTGGGTATGTACAGTGACAGGCAAAGGCGATAGGTTGGGAGGGAGACGGGTAGGTAGGTCCGAGCCCGCCTTCCAAGTGGCCAGCACCACCGCACTCCCTCCACCAACTTCCACTGACGGCAAAAGCTGGCCAGCTTCATCTGCTGGCTGTGTTACTGCAAGGCCTGTGCCGGCCAGTTCATCTGCTGGCTGTTTTTCTTCGAGGCCTGTGCCGGCCTGGTTCTGCGGGCTGAGTTTGCCTGCAGCGGCCTTCTTCTGCGGGCTGTGTTTGCCTGCTCACCTTTGCCATGCCATGCCCACTGCCCACGTTCACCAGCCCCGTTCAATTTTTGCTTTGCCCCCCCTGTTCATTTCCATGTGCGCCAGGATCAGAAAGCAACAGTTTGCAAGCTGCAAGAACTGCCCTGTTGGCAGCTACAACACGGGCCTGCAGTGGCGGCCCGTGCACCGTGTTTGTGTTCATCCATCCATTCGTTGTGCTCATTGCGTGTGCCACTTGAGCTGGCACGGAGACTGCGTTGTGCGGCCCATGCACCGTTGTGGTTCACTGCGTTCAGTTCAAAAGGGAAGGCCTTGGACTGCGTGTGAGCAGCCAGCCACGTTCCCTGTCACCTGCATTGTTTGAGCCAGAGACTGCATGCGGGCAGCCTGGCTCCCTGCTAACTGCTTTCTTTTTGCAGAGTCAATGATCCTGGGCCATGGTTTAGTGTAAAATTTGTAAGTTAAGGTTAAGATGTACTGTAAATATGAGTGCGCCCCCGGCATGTCTGTCTAGCGCCGGCAATTTTATTTAAGTCGTCCGTGTGAGTGAGTTTGTTTAGGTAGTTACGCAGCCCTCAGGTTATTTATTTTGGGGACACGAATACCATGAATGTCGCACTCAGGGATCCGTAGGTAAAATGTACTAGGGGAAAACTACACATGATGGCACACGAAAATTTGACGACTCGGGACGAGTCTGTAAAAAGGGGAGGGGTAGTGTTGTGGTTACCAGATTCGCAAACCACCATTCAGGTCCCTTAGGTGAGGTATCTCGGTAAGTGCATGTGTAGTTAGGCCCAAACCCGTTGTCTAGTGGGAATACATGTCATTTATGCGAGCTGCGACTCTTCAGGATAGCCGTTTTTCTTTTACTATCTTTATTTTGGACCAACCGCCATGATCACAACCACAACATCAACCACCGACCACAACCACCGCTTCACCACAACCGCCACGACCTTTACCGTCACAACTCGCCACCATCGCATCACCGTCATCTCGCGCCACTCATGGGCACCGATGCTGGACTCGTGTAGGGCGCACGTTGAACAGCGTGTACAAAATCACGGATTTTCTGCTTCAAAAACGGATCAAAAACGACACACGCCCACTTTTTGCCGTCCAATCGGTGAGCGAGGGGCGATTTGGCCCCGCCTCCAGAACGATCGATATATGCAAATTTGTGGATCAGAAAAGCCTTCACGCCCACTTTTTCTCGGGCCAATGGGGAGCGAGGTGAAAGGTCAAAGGGAGGGGGTCAAAGGCGAAGTTACGGGGGGGATAAAAGGACGGTGTTCGTCAGTCAGAAGAGAGTCGAACGAGGAGAGTCAGCAGAACGGAGTCGTAAAAGTCGGAACGAGAGAAGGAGCAGAACGAGGTCGGAGAGTCAAGAAGAGGAGAGTCGGAAGCAAAGGGTCAAGACTTCGCGGGCGGTGGAGCTGCTCGTCGTGTGCGTTGGAGTCGGAACGGAGGGGACGGAGCTGTGGAAAGGCGGCGACACCAGACGAGGGGGTGCTCGCGTCGTGCAGGAAGCTGCACCCGAGGGAGGCCGACAGCGCGACCTGGCCGAGGTGGAGACGCTCGTCGCATATAATAAAGATCCTCTATACCCCGAGCATCAGCAACCCCCTCCTGTTTCCCCCCGCGCTGAGATAGTGCGACCAAGGGGGCCCCGTTCCCACCCCCTGCCAGGCACTGTCCACGAGGCCCGCGGGTTGCGGGGCCATCGCCGCTCCGCGTCTCATCACCAGACGGGTAGGCCCGACCCGGTCTCGGCCTCAGGCCTGCCCCATTCTTGGGGGATTTCTTTTCCTTGGTTTTGGGTATGTGTTGTCGGCGCCGTCTGTGAAGTAGAATTGTATAAGTGTTGCCGTGTGCTCGGTAGTCGGTATTAGCTCTGCACTGTGTTTTCACTTTTATGTTTGCTTTTTGTGTAAATTGAATTGTGTTTTTCTTTTTTGTGTGCTTTTGGTGGAATTGAATGTGTGCTTCCCGTGTGCCGCGAATAAATGTGCTTTATTGTTGAACTGTTTCCCGCTTCGCTTCGTCATTTCTTTCTTTGAATCCTCATCTTGCTTCACGTAAAGGGTTGGTAGTGGGCTGAATACGCCCGATAATTAATCGAACCGTCGAGGTCGACGATAACACCGCTCGGTTATTCTGATAGTACGGAACGGGTCGCTTAAGTGGCCCGTGTCCGAAGTCGACCTGCGGCGAGGTGCGATCGCCCGGTCTACCCTCCGCGTGGGTACTTAGGTAGTTCGAATTTGGCGAGCAACCCTATCCCACGCGGGGGCTGATTGGCTCGATCGCGGTGAGACCGAAAGGTCCACCCGTGACTGGTTCCCGGCGTTAGTCCGAGAGGGTCACGACTGGATTGTCCGTCCGGTGGGCGACGTGCCGCGATTCGAGTTACGTGGCCGTCACACGCCGGCGGGCGCGAAAACCGCAACAATATATATAGGCTTTTCTTCGATAAAGGTAATACTGTGATGACAATGCTGTTAGGGTCCATTTGACCTTGACCCCATTGTTCAAGGCCAACCACCATGTAACCAAAATATTCCATATGTTATTTCCCATTTATTCATAACACATATATGTAACTGAGCCATCAGACCATTTTTTTTTTTTAGAAAGATAAGGACATTTTTTTTTTTACAAAGGGAACACTGTTGAGGGTCTATTTGACCTTGAATCCTTCACTCAAGGTCAAATATCAGGTGACAAAATGATTCCCCAGATGTGATTTCCTATTAGTGTATAATACATACTTAACTAAGCCCTCAGACCATTTTTAAGTAGATTACAGGGATATGAAAGTCTATGATGTCATTTTTGGGGATACCTAAGTGAGGTAAACTATGATGTCACAGTGAGGTAAACCATGATGTCACTTCTTGGCAACTGGATTTTCAAGAAAAAGAAGAGAAAACAATGCTGCAAATATTCTCGAAAACTATCCAGGTACATGTATGTATGTAGTAAATTATGTAGTGCGTGTAATAATATTTGTACTAGCGGTATGTAGCATATGTAATGTAGCATTTAGAACAAGTTATCTTGAATGCTGGATGAGTGATAATTCAAGAAAATATATCAACAAGTCAGGAACATATTGAGCTATTTGGCAGCAATGTGTATGTAACTCATAGTATTGATGTATGTGCACCACTGTATTAATGGTTGTGCATAAACCAGAACTTATTTCAATGTGTAAACATTAAAATTCTTAAATTAATATTGCTTTTGACTTGTTTTAATAGATAGGCTAGAGGGAGTGGGAAGGATATTAAGTTCGAGTTTCATCTTGAATATTGTTCTGCATTCCGAATTTTCAATATTTTGGCAGCAATTTTGGAATTATTAACAAGTTGATCAACTCCAAAAACTCCAAAAATGTCACCAATGAATTTGTTGTGGTCAAAAACCTATAATATATATACATATATATATATATATATATATATATATATATATATATGTATATGTATATATATATATATATATATATATATATATATATATATATATATATATATATATATATATATATATATATATATATATATATATATATATATATATATATATATATATATATATATATATATATATATATATATATATATATATATATATATATATATATATATAGTATCAAAAATCAACTTCCCATGCAATTTAGTTGAGTAGATATCATTTGATGAAATACTGTAAAAGTGGCCATTTGGGGGCAGGGGTGACTTTGGTTTACAATGAGCTTTTTTCAATATTTTGGCAGCAATTTTGGAATTGCGCAAAGTCGATCAACTACAAAAAATTTATCAATGAATTCCTTGGGGTCAATAACCTATATTTAGTACAAAAAAATCAACTTTCCATGCCATTTAGTTGAGGAGATATCATCATTTGATGAAATGCCGTAAAAGTGGCCATTTGGGGGAAGGGGTGACTGGTTTACAATGAGCTCTATGGTCATCACACATAGCCCCATTGTGATAAAATGAAAATTGAATTGCTCAGAGAACTTAATAATGAAACTTTGGCCAAATTTTATAGCTCCACTTACAATATTAAGTCATTCAGAGACCATCAAACTAGCAACTTTCAAGTTGAAAGCTATTTTTGACTAAAATTACATAAAATATGGTCATTTTCTACTGTGAACCAAGTTTTAAGAGAATAAATCATGCTAAAATGTGTTAAGCAATGCATAAGTAATTGAAGTAAATCAAAATTTATAATTTATGGCTGTTTACAAATGATTTATTCCATCTAAACCCAATATGGGCATTTTGGTTCAATTATAGTTTGCTGGTAGCCAACTGTGAATTCAAGATGGACCCTACAGAGAAAATGTACTTGATCTGGAGGTGTTACCCAAACTTTTTTTGAAGGTCTTGGCATATAATAATAATAAAAAAAATGACCGTTTTTACAGCCATTTTTCCCTGCTGTGCAGGGGTTGGGCTTTTTCTTGAGGAAATGTTTTATGGCCGGATGCCCTTCCTGACGCCAACCCTGGTCGCCTCTTACGACACACAGGGATATGGTACACCTATTCTAACCGGGGCATACACCAGGACCAGTACACTGGTACTCATTGGCATATAAAACAAAAAAAAAATAGGGTGATGCTCTAAAAGAGTCATGTACACAAACACCCCCCCCCCCAGAGCCTATACTACATTGAAAATATTGTTTCTCACAACAACTCCATGTCTACATTGAAATTAAACCATGTTATAAACACCAGGACGCCTCCATTATAATCTCTGTTCACCCTCGTGGTTCCTAGCAAACGAGCTTTTTATGTTCTTGGAATTGGTTCTTCATTTTGTCTTTCTGAAACCCTTCTGAAAACACAGAACAAACAAAGTTTATTCATTTCCAAACTCCCTGGACCCTGTTTGCAACACACCATTTGGTTTGCAGCCTTCAAATATTGTGTCACATAAACAATTGCTCTTACACAGGAAGATCATGACATCTCCTGGGTTTGAACCTCGACTCGGCTATAAACTGTCACCCTATGTTTTACATGCAGGATATTCATTTCTCCTTGCATTGAAAACAATGTTTTTTTTTCAGGAGAAATGACATTTATATAAAACATTTATTTTGTTTTCTTAGATTTGTGAAACCTGAGAAGATTTGTCCGAATCATGACGGCTGCATCCCAGGATTGAAGCCAAGATATGTTTTTTTCCAAGGCTGTAACACCCCTGTGTGATTTCTCGTGACATGTTTAAATTATATTTTGTGTTTAACACGATGTACTCTGCTGGAATAAAAATTATCTTCAAGTTATTGCATGATGACATCAGGTGTCTTTTGGGACTGTCAACATTAACATGTAACTCAGTGCTACCTGCCGCATGGTCGGGATTTCGGCGACTAAACCGACCCTCCTCACAGGCTTCGTTTGTGTGGAGGGTGATACTGACATCCTTTCAGGACTAAAAATAACCTCTGACAAAGGGCAGATGAGCTTCCTTTGGGGGCCAAAGGCCATCCAGTGAGGAGATAGTGTCTCCTCAAAAAATAGGTAATCCAGGTGCACTGCAGTCACTCTCACTCTTTGTGATGATGAATATCATCTCCTATTTTTTCTTCCGTGTTTCACTTTGAAATGAAAGAAGGAATAAAACGAATCTTTGTACATTTTATTAACACTCCAGTGTGCTGAGGTGAAACTCGAGTCGAAGACGACTCATTATTTGATTGTTTCCTGAATTCTAATCAAAGTTGAGATGATCTTTGTGTTCGTGTTTCAAATTCTCCAGTTTTGTCGGATTTTTATTCCCCAATTAGTATTACCTTGAAAAGTGTTTACTACACACCTCCCATAGCCACGTGCTTCTCCCATAATCACGTGATTTGTTTCCACTCCCTGCGTTTACTGATCCAAATTCACCATATAAATCATTGCAGTGAAGTCTGATCCAAATAATTTTAAAGCAATATATGTATTTGTATATTGTAATCAGTAACAAGAGCGCAAGTGAGCACAATATACGCCTGAACAAGAAGGTATATACAGAATTGTGCTACTTCATGGAAAACAGCATCCTGGTTGCCATGGCAACCACTTTAGATGACGAACGTATGTCGCAACACACCGTCTCCACAGTCTGTACCTATGTACCAAATATGAAACGTGAAAGTTGAAAACTTTGGGAGTTAGAGTGCGGACAGGAACGGACGGACGGACAGACGGACGGACAGACAGACGGACAGACAGACAGACGACCGGTATCACATAATAACGCCCGATATTATATATATATTGTTACGGCTGTGGAAATTCGCAAACCACCATTCAGGGCCCGTAGGTGAGATAACTCTAAGTACATGTGCAGTTAGCCCCAAACCCGTTGTTTAGAGGGAATTTATGTGATTCATTCGGGCTGCCACGCTTCGAGATAGCCGTTTTTCTGTTCTATCTTGATTTTGAACCAACCACGTCTCAACCGCCATCACACAACCACCTTAACCACCACGCCAGCCATCGTCACCAACTACAACCACGCTCCAACCCTCAGACAACAACGCCAACAGCCACGACCTTTACCTTCACAACTCAATCCCGCAAACATCGCATCACCGTCATTCCCAAACGGCACCATAACCATCAAACCACCACCGATAAACCCTCCACCACCCTCACCTCTCTCCTTCTACGGCCATTCCCGCACCACCTGTGAACACTGAGCGTCGGGCTGTCTTGGGCTCGTTCAGGATACGCACCGAGCGCAAATAGCGTCCTTTCCAAGGGAGAATTCGGATCAAGAGCGCTACACGCCCACTTCTGATCCGTCCAATTAGCAAGCGCGGAGCGGCTTGGCCCCGCCTCCAGGCGCGTCTGTGTGAAATCGAAATATGCAAATTCTAGGATCAGGGGAGGTTCACGCCCACTTTTCCTCTGTCCAATTGGCGAGCGTGGCTCCGCCCCCAAGGTGATCCTGATCCGGAAATTTGCATATTGTTTTCGCCTGCCGGCCTATAAAACGGCGAGTGCAAGGCGAATCGTGGCAGAGTCAGTTTGGTTGGAGAGCAGAGTGTGGCAGCAGAAGAACGTGGCAGTAGCAGTGTGTGTCGGCAGAGAAAGAGTGAGTCGAGCCATCGGTGTGGTAGAGAGTGGAGTCGGGTGGCGAGGGCATCGAGTGGGTTCTGCAGACGGCTGAGGAGAGTTGTGGGAAGAGGCCAAGGAGCTTGGGTCCGAGGCGAGGACAGCGGTCGATGACGAGGTCGCGGTGTGAGATCACTCGTCGCGGGACCCAAGCAAGCCAGCCATTCTCCCTCCCCCAGGGCATCAACAATTTCCCCTGTCCCCCGCGCTGAGATAGTGCAACAAGGGGGCCCCGTTTCCACCCCACTCCAAACGTCGTGCCAAGGAGCATGGAGTCGGGGCACAGCCACGCAGGCCACATCTGCGGCTCATCCGCCAACGCGGGTAGGACCCACCCTGTCTCGCGGACCTGGCCGCTCCTTCAGGTCACGCGCGCATATTGGCCTACAGGCCCGTCTGCCCCCTTGTCTATGAGGGTGGCTTCTTTCCTTTGCTTTTGAGTAAATGTGTTGGCGCCATCTGTAAAGTAGAACTGTTTAAGTGTTGCCGTGTGTACGCGTATTCGGTTGTAACTCTGCGTCATTGTTTCTTTTGTTTTCCTGCTATAGGTGCATTTTGACTGTTTGGCTGTATATGTGTGCTTTCCATGTGTCGCGTAATAAATGTGCATTGTGTGAACTGTTTTCCCGTTTCGCTTCGTCTTTTCTTTATTGACCCACCATCCTGCTTCATGTAAAGGGTTCGTAGTGGGCTTAATGCGCCCGATAATTAATCGGAACCGTCGAGGCCGAAGACAACACCGCTCGGTTATCACTGCAGCACGGAACGGACTGCTTAAGCGGTTCGTGTCCGGAGTCGGCCTGTGGCGTGGTGCGATCGCCCGGTCGACCATTCGCGCAGGTACTTAGGTAGATCGAATTTTGCGAGCGACCCTATCCTGCGTGGGTGGGCAATTGGCACAATCGTGGTGAGGTTAAAACACACCTGTGACTAGCTCCCGGCGTTGGTCCGAGAGGGTCATGACTGAATTGTCTGTGTCTGTGGGCGACGCGTCGCAATTCGAGTCACGTGGCCGTTCGCACGCCGGCGGGCGCGAATTCGCAACTATATATATATATATATATATATATATATATATATATATATATATATATATATATATATATATAAATAAATATTGTTGCGGATTCGCGCCCGCCGGCGTGCAGGCGGCCACGTAACTCGAATCGCGGCACGTCGCCCACCGGACGGACAATCCCGTCGTGACCCTCTCGGACTAACGCCGGGAACTAGTCACGGGTGGGCCTTTCGGCCTCACCACGATCGTGCCAATCGGCCCCCCGCGTGGGATAGGGTTGTTTGCCAAATTCGACCTACCTAAGTACCCACACGGAGGGTAGACCAGGCGATCGCACCTCGCCGCTGGTCGACTTCGGACACGGGCCACTTTAAGCGACCCGTTCCGTACTATCGGGATAACCAAGCGGTGTTATCGTCAACCTCGACGGTTCCGATTAATTATCGGGCGTATTTAGCCCACGACCAACCCTTTACGTGAAGTAAGATGGAGATTCAATAAAAGAAAAGACGAAGCGAAACGGGAAAAACAGTTCAACATAAAGCACATTTAATCCGCGGCAAACGGAAAGCACACATATACAATTACAATAATTATGCACCAAAAGCAAATGCAAAAGTAACACAACAATTCTGCACAAAAAGCAAATGCAACAAAAGAGACACAATGCAGATCTACTACCGACTACGCGAGCACACGGCAACACTTACACAGTTTTACTTCACAGACGGTGCCGACAACACATATACTCCAAAGCAAAAGAAAAAGGGGCCACCCTCAATGACAAGGGGGCAGACGGGCCTGGGGCCGAGACCACGTCGAGCCTACCCGTCTGGTGATGAGCCGAAAAATGGCGGCGGCGCCCCGACTCCGTGGGCCTCGCTGGCACTGCCTGGAATGGGGTGGGAATGGGGCCCCCTTCTCACACTATCTCAGCACGGGGGGAAACAGGGGGGGGGTTGTTGATGCTCGGAGGAAAGAGGATATCTGGCTGGCTTGGGTCCCGCGACGAGCGACGCCACTGCGACCTCGATCGCGTTCCCGGCCTCCCCTCTCCGCAGCTCCCTGACTCTGACACGAGCGCAGACCTCCACAAAGCTCCTTGGCTTCTCCAGACTCTCCGGACCCCGACAGACACTCTCTCGACTGATTTCGCCGCCGCCACAACTCTCCAACTCTTCACTCTTCTCAACTTCTTACTCTTTCCAACTGACCTGATTCGCTCCGCGCTCGGCGCTTTATAGTGCGACAGGAGAAATCATATGCAGATTTTTGGATCAGGAACGGCTCGGGGGCGGAGCCACGCTCCCCATTGGACAGAGGAAAAGTGGGCGTGAATCATTCTTGATCCGCGAATCTGCATATAGCGATTATACTCCGACGCGCCTGGAGGCGGGGCCAAATCGCCCCACGTTCGCTGACAGGACGGAACAGAAGTGGGCGTGAATCGTTCTTGATCCGATTTCTCGGAAAGGCTGGTGTTTTTGCACCCGCTGCTCGGTGCGCGCCCTGTACGAGTCCAGGATCGGTGCCCACAAGCGGCGCGGGAATGGCGGTGATGCGATGGTTGCGAGAGCGAGATGTGACGGTAAGGGTCGTGGCTGTTGGCGTTGTTGTTGTGAAGCGGCGTTGCCGTTGGTGGTTGTTGTGTGATGGCTGTTGAGACATGGTTGGTGGTGGTTGTGGTGGTAGTAATGGCGGCTGGTCCAAAATAAAGATAGTAAAAGAAAAACGGCTATCTAAAAGGGTCGCAGCCCGAATGAATGACATTTATTCCCTCTAAACAACGGGTTTGGGCTAACTGCACATATACTTACAGAGATATCTCACCTACGGGACCTGAATGGTGGTTTGCGAATTTCGTCAACCACAACACTACCCCTCCCCTTTTTACAGACTCGTCCCGAGTCATCAAATTTTCGTGTGCCATCATGTGTAGTTCTCCCCTAGTACATTTTACCTACGGATCCCTGAGTGCGACATTCATGGTATTCGTGTCCCCAAAATAAATAACCTGAGGGCTGAGTAACTACCTAAACAAACCCACTCACACGGACGACTTAAATAAAATTGCCGGCGCGAAGACAGACATGCCAGGGGCGCACTCATATGTACAGTACATCTTAACCTTAACTTACAAATTTTACACTAAACCATGGCCCAGGATCAATGGACTCTGCAAAAAGAAAGCAGTTAGCAGGGAGCCAGGCTGCTCGCATGCAGTCTCTGACTCAAACAATGCAGGTGACAGGGAATGTGGCCGGCTGCTCACACGCAGTCCAAGGCCTTCCCTTTTGAAATGAACCCAGTGAACCACAACGGTGCATGGGCTGCACAAACGCAGTCTCCGTGCCAGCTCAAGTGGCACACGCAATGAACACAACGGATGGATGGATGGATGGATTAATGGATGGACGCAAACACGGTGCACGGCCTGCCAATGCAGGCCCGTGTTGTAGCTGCCAACAGGGCAGTTCTTGCAGCTTGCAAACTGTTGCTTTGATCCTGGCGCACATGGAAATGAACAGGGGGGGGGGCAAAGCAAATATTGAACGGGGCTGGTGAACAGGGGCAGTGGGCATGGCATGGCAAAGGTGATCAGGCAAACACAGCCTGCAGAACAAGGCCGCTGCAGGCAAACACAGCCGGCAGATGAACTGGCCGGCACAGGCCTTGCAGAAAACAGCTGCAGACGATCCGGCCGGTACAGGCCTTGCAGCACAGCAGCTGCAGCCGATCCAGCCGGCACAGGCCTTGCAGCGAAACAACAGCTGCCGATGAAGCTGGCCAGCCTTCGCCGTTCAGTGGAGGTTGGTGGAGGGAGTGCGGTGGTGCTGGCCACTCGGAAGGCGGGCTCGGACCTACTCTATGGTCTCCCTCCCAACCTATCGCCTTTGCCTGTCACTGTCCATACCCACTCCCTTAATTTGTCCAAAACCAATTTAGCCCCAACTTATTTTTTTTTGTTGTTTTTATGTTTACTTCCCCACTATAAATCGTCCCCTAACCCCCTTTACTGTCCTTGTTCGGCTAACCTATCCTGTCACCTAGCCTACTCCCAACCCCTACGTTCCCTTCCCGGAGGGGAACAAGGGAGAGCTAGCGTCCTGTGTCGAGGCCCAATCCAAGCCTCAGAATGGCCTCCCCAGAGTTCAGCGATCTATAACACAAAGTGGGTCCAGCGGCCCACAACGAGAGCGAGGGGATGGATGGTGCGGAGGGATACACTTCCTATTCTACCCTATCCATTTAACTGTTAAACTACCCCGGGGCTTTCAACAAGCGCCTCGCGCTTAAGCTATTGGTTCTAACAACCCAGATTCCCGTCGCCTGTGTTGGTGTCCTCACAATTTCGGGCCTCGCCCCCCAATTTTCTTTCCGTGCCCTCACACGGTTTCATGGCTGGGACGCGTGGCTCCCCTTGGCAGGCACGACCCTCTGCCGATTCTCCGACGATGGCACCCCCGGGCACTACACTGCCTCCGAGCCTACCAGCTCCCTAACACCGGGGAGTTCCCCCCATGGCACTTCCCCTGAAACGCACACGTGGCAGGCTGGCTTCCCAGGCCCCTTTCCGAGGGTCACCCGTGCCCACAACACTGCCCACGCGGCTACTGGTGCCCGGGCGCCTGCACCAAGCAGGCGCACCCGTGCCCACTACGCTATCCCAGCCCCCCATGGGCCCTTGGCCTACTACGGCCGACTAGCCTGGTGCCCGGGGTACCCACTCAGCGATACTCACCTTTCGCAGCCACGCTCCCAGCCCATCAACAGGGCTCCTGCACCCCTCCAAATGGGTTTCGAGCCTACTTTCCCACCAACAACAAAACGACTTCCATTTTTCAATTTGACTAACCCCCTAACTCACTCTACACTGACCCCGGGGTCCCTTGGGCGGGAGTCACTCCTCCCCCCAATCACTCATCGCACCATGCATTCCCCATTCGCTCCACTCACACAGACCCGCTGGCCTCACTCACTCACCAAGCACATGCTTCCACTTCACTCACCAACTCTTCAACACACTCACCGCTGAACTCTGCCATCCTTCTAACTACCTCCCCTAACTAACTCGTGCTCCCACGTCGTCCCTTACACTATGGCATGTTCCTTTTAACACTACGTAGCTAAGCTACGTCCCCGCTACACATTCACTGTCTGTCTCTGTCTCCAAATATCCCAAAAATTATTTCCTCAACCTAAATCTCATCTAAATCCCTCCACCTAATCCATTCCACGGGCCCCATGAGGACTTACCCCTGCCCCATGGAGCCGGTCTAGCTATGCTAACCCTTCCCCCTAACTAGTTTCCATCCTGTGCCCTGGTAAGGGGGTCTTCCACCCCTTGCCCGGGAATCCTGTGCACCCGAAAGTAAGGCTTGTTATTTTTTTTTTTTTTCACATGCGCAGCACCAGCGCGGCAACTCACAGCTCGCGCACTTTGCACCTGCCCGTGACGTCATGCAGCTGCACGTGTACCTCATCCCTCCTTGGACGGTACCATCCGGCAGGAATATCCCTCCTGCCGGATTCCAACCCCACGTGCAGCCATGACGTCACCGTGCGCATAAAAAAAAAAAACACACGCCCCACGTCTCGAGGGGTTCCCCACGCGAACACATGTGCTTTGCCCGTTGGAGCTTAACACACACACGCCCGCGTGGAGAACCCATCCGGTACAAATCCATAATCCTGCCTAAACTTTGTCCGTCGCGGGATCGGCAACATTCACCGCGCTCGTTTCCGGACCGGGATTTCACTCTCGCAAGCGAGCACGTGGGGGCCTCATGCGTTGCACAGCACGGACCTCGCGCTCGCTGCTGGGCGAACCCGGTACGGTCCCAGAAACAGCTACAGCCGCTACCCGGATTTTGTCCCTCACATGTAGCCGTCGTCGCCATTCGACCCACGCACACCTGCGTGTCACGACGCTCACACTCCACTCCATTACATTCGCCCCGGGAGACGCGGCTGCATGTTCACACATGCCCACCGACATCTCCCTCACACACAGCGACCTTGCACACGCTGTCTCTCTCACACTCGGCCGCTCACTCACGCATGCCATTACCCTTGCACACGTGGCTCCACTCACTCGTGCCATTTCCCTCACACAAACCATACTACTCACACACGCGGGGGCACTCGCTCGCGGTGCCTCTTCCACACACGGTGTGCTGGGAAGCACGATCTTCTGCACACTTACCACCACACCACTCACACACGGGGTCGCTTCCGCACACGGGGTCTTTGTCACCCACCCGGTCGCTCTCACACACGCCCTTGCACCCGCGCTATGCGTGCGTTGCAGCACGCATTTCGCCACACTCGTGAACACACACCTCGACACCACACACACCGGGACAACCACACTGGGGATTCGTGTCCCCACAAGGGTCTCCGGGGCCTCTATACCCCCCAAGCTCTCCGTGCACCTGTCCACAGCACTCCTCCCCTCGACCTCGCAAAGCACGACCGAACCCACCTGGTCGTGACTCGCCTCAAGGGGGCATACTCCCTCCCCTCGTTCCTGGAGGAGGCCATCCCGCTGCTCGCACTGGGTCTCCACCTAGTCCACCAGCTCGCCCCCATTGTCCTCCACTACCTCCGTGTGTGTGTGCGTCACTTACCCCGTCTTCATCGTGTAGTCTTCCCTCTATCGTTCCCATCTCCCGTGTCTCTGCCAACTCAGTCACCTCTTCCCTTGTTATCTCCCTTGTCTCAACTATTATTTCTGTCTCTTCCCTTGTTATCTCCCTCGTGCACGTCTCCGTCACCCCAATTAGTTTTTCCCTCTCAGTCACCGTCACTCTTCTCGCCCAACACGTCCCCCGAATTATTTTCTCCTTACCAGCCTCCACCGCGGGCCCGACAGCCGTTGCACTCCCTCCCAGCTCGTTCGCTCCCACACGTGGAGTCGCCATTTTAAACTCCCTGGTAACGGCCTTCATGCCCGCCTGCAGGCTTCGGCCCATGTTCTGCGTCTCACCCCGCAGCTCTTTCATTTCTTCCTTCATTTTGAGTGCGTTTGTTTCCATATTTTCGTTCATGCCTTTTATTTCGTTCGTGTTTGTATCCATTTTCGTTTTCACTTCGTTCATTTGCTTGTTCATGCCTTTTATTTCGTTCGTGTTTGTATCCATTTTCGTTTTCACTTCGTTCATTTGCTTGTTCATGCCTTTTATTTCGTTCGTGTTTGTATCCATTTTCGTTTTCACTTCGTTCATTTGCTTGTTCATGCCTTTTATTTCGTTTTTCATTTCATTTGTGTTTGTATCCATCCTCGCTGTCACTGCCGCCAGCATGGCGCATAGCTGGGCCATGTCGGGTGTGCTTGGGTGAGCCGTTTCGGCAGGGATCGGGGAAGGGTTTTGGTGGAGAGGGGGAGGGGAGGTGTCATACACCGCGGCCGCCGCCGCACCTATTTCGGGCTCTGGGTTCAGTTGGGGGAGTTCGTGTTCCTGCACAACCAACATTTCCTGCACGGGGTTTTCATCCTGGACCATGGATTCTACACATTCTAAATCCATTTCTAATACCCCCGGCTCCCGCTCGCCTTGAGACGCCATCTTATTTCTCGTAAAGGGTTAATTTAAATCACTCGTAATTTGGAGGGAATCGGGGGTCGCTCGTCTCACCCCTGAACCGATTCCCGTGAATTTAGCTGGAGACAGGAGAGCCCGTTTTCCCGCTCTCCGACACCAGTGTCCCGAGGAGGGGGATGAGTTTGTATCCCACTCCTGACACCAAATGTTGCGGATTCGCGCCCGCCGGCGTGCAGGCGGCCACGTAACTCGAATCGCGGCACGTCGCCCACCGGACGGACAATCCAGTCGTGACCCTCTCGGACTAACGCCGGGAACTAGTCACGGGTGGGCCTTTCGGCCTCACCACGATCGTGCCAATCGGCCCCCCGCGTGGGATAGGGTTGTTCGCCAAATTCGACCTACCTAAGTACCCACACGGAGGGTAGATCGGGCGATCGCACCTCGCCGCAGGTCGACTTCGGACACGGGCCACTTTAAGCGACCCGTTCCGTACTATCGGGATAACCGAGCGGTGTTATCGTCAACCTCGACGGTTCCGATTAATTATCGGGCGTATTTAGCCCACGACCAACCCTTTACGTGAAGTAAGATGGAGATTCAATAAAAGAAAAGACGAAGCGAAACGGGAAAAACAGTTCAACATAAAACACATTTATTCCACGGCAAACGGAAAGCACACATATACAATTACAATAATTATGCACCAAAAGCAAATGTAAAAGTAACACAACAATTCTGCACAAAAAGCAAATGCAACAAAAGAGACACAATGCAGATCTACGACCGACTACGTGAGCACACGGCAACGCTTACACAGTTTTACTTCACAGACGGCGCCGACAACACATATACTCCAAAGCAAAAGAAAAAGGGGCCACCCTCAACGACAAGGGGGCAGACAGGCCTGGGGCCGAGACCGCGTCGAGCCTACCCGTCTGGTGATGAGCCGAAAAATGGCGGCGGCGCCCCGACTCCGTGGGCCTCGCTGGCACTGCCTGGAATGGGGTGGGAATGGGGCCCCCTTCTCACACTATCTCAGCACGGGGGGAAACAGGGGGGGGGTTGTTGATGCTCGGAGGAAAGAGGATATCTGGCTGGCTTGGGTCCCGCGACGAGCGACGCCACTGCGACCTCGATCGCGTTCCCGGCCTCCCCTCTCCGCAGCTCCCTGACTCTGACACGAGCGCAGACCTCCACAAAGCTCCTTGGCTTCTCCAGACTCTCCGGACCCCGACAGACACTCTCTCGACTGATTTCGCCGCCGCCACAACTCTCCAACTCTTAACTCTTCTCAACTTCTTACTCTTTCCAACTGACCTGATTCGCTCCGCGCTCGGCGCTTTATAGTGCGACAGGAGAAATCATATGCAGATTTTTGGATCAGGAACGGCTCGGGGGCGGAGCCACGCTCCCCATTGGACAGAGGAAAAGTGGGCGTGAATCATTCTTGATCCGCGAATCTGCATATAGCGATTATACTCCGACGCGCCTGGAGGCGGGGCCAAATCGCCCCACGTTCGCTGACAGGACGGAACAGAAGTGGGCGTGAATCGTTCTTGATCCGATTTCTCGGAAAGGCTGGTGTTTTTGCACCCGCTGCTCGGTGCGCGCCCTGTACGAGTCCAGGATCGGTGCCCACAAGCAGCGCGGGAATGGCGGTGATGCGATGGTTGCGAGAGCGAGATGTGACGGTAAGGGTCGTGGCTGTTGGCGTTGTTGTTGTGAAGCGGCGTTGCCGTTGGTGGTTGTTGTGTGATGGCTGTTGAGACATGGTTGGTGGTGGTTGTGGTGGTAGTAATGGCGGCTGGTCCAAAATAAAGATAGTAAAAGAAAAACGGCTATCTAAAAGGGTCGCAGCCCGAATGAATGACATTTATTCCCTCTAAACAACGGGTTTGGGCTAACTGCACATATACTTACAGAGATATCTCACCTACGGGACCTGAATGGTGGTTTGCGAATTTCGTCAACCACAACACTACCCCTCCCCTTTTTACAGACTCGTCCCGAGTCATCAAATTTTCGTGTGCCATCATGTGTAGTTCTCTCCTAGTACATTTTACCTACGGATCCCTGAGTGCGACATTCATGGTATTCGTGTCCCCAAAATAAATAACCTGAGGGCTGAGTAACTACCTAAACAAACCCACTCACACGGACGACTTAAATAAAATTGCCGGCGCGAAGACAGACATGCCAGGGGCGCACTCATATGTACAGTACATCTTAACCTTAACTTACAAATTTTACACTAAACCATGGCCCAGGATCAATGGACTCTGCAAAAAGAAAGCAGTTAGCAGGGAGCCAGGCTGCTCGCATGCAGTCTCTGACTCAAACAATGCAGGTGACAGGGAATGTGGCCGGCTGCTCACACGCAGTCCAAGGCCTTCCCTTTTGAAATGAACCCAGTGAACCACAACGGTGCATGGGCTGCACAAACGCAGTCTCCGTGCCAGCTCAAGTGGCACACGCAATGAACACAACGGATGGATGGATGGATGGATTAATGGATGGACGCAAACACGGTGCACGGCCTGCCAATGCAGGCCCGTGTTGTAGCTGCCAACAGGGCAGTTCTTGCAGCTTGCAAACTGTTGCTTTGATCCTGGCGCACATGGAAATGAACAGGGCGTGGGCAAAGCAAATATTGAACGGGGCTGGTGAACAGGGGCAGTGGGCATGGCATGGCAAAGGTGATCAGGCAAACACAGCCTGCAGAACAAGGCCGCTGCAGGCAAACACAGCCGGCAGATGAACTGGCCGGCACAGGCCTTGCAGAAAACAGCTGCAGACGATCCGGCCGGTACAGGCCTTGCAGCACAGCAGCTGCAGCCGATCCAGCCGGCACAGGCCTTGCAGCGAAACAACAGCTGCCGATGAAGCTGGCCAGCCTTCGCCGTTCAGTGGAGGTTGGTGGAGGGAGTGCGGTGGTGCTGGCCACTCGGAAGGCGGGCTCGGACCTACTCTATGGTCTCCCTCCCAACCTATCGCCTTTGCCTGTCACTGTCCATACCCACTCCCTTAATTTGTCCAAAACCAATTTAGCCCCAACTTATTTTTTTTTGTTGTTTTTATGTTTACTTCCCCACTATAAATCGTCCCCTAACCCCCTTTACTGTCCTTGTTCGGCTAACCTATCCTGTCACCTAGCCTACTCCCAACCCCTACGTTCCCTTCCCGGAGGGGAACAAGGGAGAGCTAGCGTCCTGTGTCGAGGCCCAATCCAAGCCTCAGAATGGCCTCCCCAGAGTTCAGCGATCTATAACACAAAGTGGGTCCAGCGGCCCACAACGAGAGCGAGGGGATGGATGGTGCGGAGGGATACACTTCCTATTCTACCCTATCCATTTAACTGTTAAACTACCCCGGGGCTTTCAACAAGCGCCTCGCGCTTAAGCTATTGGTTCTAACAACCCAGATTCCCGTCGCCTGTGTTGGTGTCCTCACAATTTCGGGCCTCGCCCCCCAATTTTCTTTCCGTGCCCTCACACGGTTTCATGGCTGGGACGCGTGGCTCCCCTTGGCAGGCACGACCCTCTGCCGATTCTCCGACGATGGCACCCCCGGGCACTACACTGCCTCCGAGCCTACCAGCTCCCTAACACCGGGGAGTTCCCCCCATGGCACTTCCCCTGAAACGCACACGTGGCAGGCTGGCTTCCCAGGCCCCTTTCCGAGGGTCACCCGTGCCCACAACACTGCCCACGCGGCTACTGGTGCCCGGGCGCCTGCACCAAGCAGGCGCACCCGTGCCCACTACGCTATCCCAGCCCCCCATGGGCCGTTTGGCCTACTACGGCCGACTAGCCTGGTGCCCGGGGTACCCACTCAGCGATACTCACCTTTCGCAGCCACGCTCCCAGCCCATCAACAGGGCTCCTGCACCCCTCCAAATGGGTTTCGAGCCTACTTTCCCACCAACAACAAAACGACTTCCATTTTTCAATTTGACTAACCCCCTAACTCACTCTACACTGACCCCGGGGTCCCTTGGGCGGGAGTCACTCCTCCCCCCAATCACTCATCGCACCATGCATTCCCCATTCGCTCCACTCACACAGACCCGCTGGCCTCACTCACTCACCAAGCACATGCTTCCACTTCACTCACCAACTCTTCAACACACTCACCGCTGAACTCTGCCATCCTTCTAACTACCTCCCCTAACTAACTCGTGCTCCCACGTCGTCCCTTACACTATGGCATGTTCCTTTTAACACTACGTAGCTAAGCTACGTCCCCGCTACACATTCACTGTCTGTCTCTGTCTCCAAATATCCCAAAAATTATTTCCTCAACCTAAATCTCATCTAAATCCCTCCACCTAATCCATTCCACGGGCCCCATGAGGACTTACCCCTGCCCCATGGAGCCGGTCTAGCTATGCTAACCCTTCCCCCTAACTAGTTTCCATCCTGTGCCCTGGTAAGGGGGTCTTCCACCCCTTGCCCGGGAATCCTGTGCACCCGAAAGTAAGGCTTGTTATTTTTTTTTTTTTCACATGCGCAGCACCAGCGCGGCAACTCACAGCTCGCGCACTTTGCACCTGCCCGTGACGTCATGCAGCTGCACGTGTACCTCATCCCTCCTTGGACGGTACCATCCGGCAGGAATATCCCTCCTGCCGGATTCCAACCCCACGTGCAGCCATGACGTCACCGTGCGCATAAAAAAAAAACACAAGCCCCACGTCTCGAGGGGTTCCCCACGCGAACACATGTGCTTTGCCCGTTGGAGCTTAACACACACACGCCCGCGTGGAGAACCCATCCGGTACAAATCCATAATCCTGCCTAAACTTTGTCCGTCGCGGGATCGGCAACATTCACCGCGCTCGTTTCCGGACCGGGATTTCACTCTCGCAAGCGAGCACGTGGGGGCCTCATGCGTTGCACAGCACGGACCTCGCGCTCGCTGCTGGGCGAACCCAGTACGGTCCCAGAAACAGCTACAGCCGCTACCCGGCTTTTGTCCCTCACATGTAGCCGTCGTCGCCATTCGACCCACGCACACCTGCGTGTCACGACGCTCACACTCCACTCCATTACATTCGCCCCGGGAGACGCGGCTGCATGTTCACACATGCCCACCGACATCTCCCTCACACACAGCGACCTTGCACACGCTGTCTCTCTCACACTCGGCCGCTCACTCACGCATGCCATTACCCTTGCACACGTGGCTCCACTCACTCGTGCCATTTCCCTCACACAAACCATACTACTCACACACGCGGGGGCACTCGCTCGCGGTGCCTCTTCCACACACGGTGTGCTGGGAAGCACGATCTTCTGCACACTTACCACCACACCACTCACACACGGGGTCGCTTCCGCACACGGGGTCTTTGTCACCCACCCGGTCGCTCTCACACACGCCCTTGCACCCGCGCTATGCGTGCGTTGCAGCACGCATTTCGCCACACTCGTGAACACACACCTCGACACCACACACACCGGGACAACCACACTGGGGATTCGTGTCCCCACAAGGGTCTCCGGGGCCTCTATACCCCCAAGCTCTCCGTGCACCTGTCCACAGCACTCCTCCCCTCGACCTCGCAAAGCACGACCGAACCCACCTGGTCGTGACTCGCCTCAAGGGGGCATACTCCCTCCCCTCGTTCCTGGAGGAGGCCATCCCGCTGCTCGCACTGGGTCTCCACCCAGTCCACCAGCTCGCCCCCATTGTCCTCCACTACCTCCGTGTGTGTGTGCGTCACTTACCCCGTCTTCATCGTGTAGTCTTCCCTCTATCGTTCCCATCTCCCGTGTCTCTGCCAACTCAGTCACCTCTTCCCTTGTTATCTCCCTTGTCTCAACTATTATTTCTGTCTCTTCCCTTGTTATCTCCCTCGTGCACGTCTCCGTCACCCCAATTAGTTTTTCCCTCTCAGTCACCGTCACTCTTCTCGCCCAACACGTCCCCCGAATTATTTTCTCCTTACCAAACTCCACCGCGGGCCCGACAGCCGTTGCACTCCCTCCCAGCTCGTTCGCTCCCACACGTGGAGTCGCCATTTTAAACTCCCTGGTAACGGCCTTCATGCCCGCCTGCAGGCTTCGGCCCATGTTCTGCGTCTCACCCCGCAGCTCTTTCATTTCTTCCTTCATTTTGAGTGCGTTTGTTTCCATATTTTCGTTCATGCCTTTTATTTCGTTCGTGTTTGTATCCATTTTCGTTTTCACTTCGTTCATTTGCTTGTTCATGCCTGTTATTTCGTTCGTGTTTGTATCCATTTTCGTTTTCACTTCGTTCATTTGCTTGTTCATGCCTTTTATTTCGTTCGTGTTTGTATCCATTTTCGTTTTCACTTCGTTCATTTGCTTGTTCATGCCTTTTATTTCGTTTTTCATTTCATTTGTGTTTGTATCCATCCTCGCTGTCATTGCCGCCAGCATGGCGCATAGCTGGGCCATGTCGGGTGTGCTTGGGTGAGCCGTTTCGGCAGGGATCGGGGAAGGGTTTTGGTGGAGAGGGGGAGGGGAGGTGTCATACACCGCGGCCGCCGCCGCACCTATTTCGGGCTCTGGGTTCAGTTGGGGGAGTTCGTGTTCCTGCACAACCAACATTTCCTGCACGGGGTTTTCATCCTGGACCATGGATTCTACACATTCTAAATCCATTTCTAATACCCCCGGCTCCCGCTCGCCTTGAGACGCCATCTTATTTCTCGTAAAGGGTTAATTTAAATCACTCGTAATTTGGAGGGAATCGGGGGTCGCTCGTCTCACCCCTGAACCGATTCCCGTGAATTTAGCTGGAGACAGGAGAGCCCGTTTTCCCGCTCTCCGACACCAGTGTCCCGAGGAGGGGGATGAGTTTGTATCCCACTCCTGACACCAAATGTTGCGGATTCGCGCCCGCCGGCGTGCAGGCGGCCACGTAACTCGAATCGCGGCACGTCGCCCACCGGACGGACAATCCAGTCGTGACCCTCTCGGACTAACGCCGGGAACTAGTCACGGGTGGGCCTTTCGGCCTCACCACGATCGTGCCAATCGGCCCCCCGCGTGGGATAGGGTTGTTCGCCAAATTCGACCTACCTAAG
>NC_140969.1:106551888-106596888 GCF_056783735.1 Eptatretus burgeri
GTGAAAAGGCTGAATGCTTAAACTCGGTGTTCTGCAACCGATTCTGCAACCGATCCAAACGGCATCAGCCCACGTGTCCAAAAAACCTGCTCCTCTGCTCTTGCTCATCCTCACTCTGTTCTATTCACCCTCTCATTTGCTCAAGCTCATCTGCCTGGAAATCAGCAAACAATACTGCCCTGCATAAAAAAGGTGCAAAAACAGATCCCTGCAACTGCAGACCAATCAGCCTTCTCCCAATCATCAGCAAGGCTATGGAATCCATCATCGCTTCAGACATCAAATCCTTCCTCTTTTCCAATGGCTTGATTTCCGATCATCAATTTGGTTACAGACCAGGTCACTCTTCCCTGGATATACTGCTTCTGCTCTCCCAACAATGGATGGAGGTCCTCAATGCCGGACATGAAATCAGAGTCATATCCCGAGACATATCGCGTACTTTTGACACGGTCTGGCACCCTGCCCTGCTCAACAAACTCTCTTCCTATGGTATCCAAGGCCATCTCCACTCATGGCTCGCAGACTTCCTCTCCTGTCGCAGTGAACGTGTGGCCCTAAATGGAGTTCTTTCATCCCCTCTTCCTGTCCAGACTGGAGTTCCTCAAGGCAGCATTCTGGGCCCTGTTCTTTTTCTGGTTTTCATCAATGATCTCTCCGACTCTCTGGAAAATCCTCTTTATCTCTTTGCTGATGACTCCACCCTCTGCCGTACCATCGGTCATCCCTCAGACCGGCAAGCAGCAGCTTCTTCGCTCACTGTAGATCTGGGTAAAATCTCAAACTGGTCCAACACGTGGAACATGTCCTTCAATCCAGACAAATCTCACACTCTCACTTTGTCTCTCTGAAAGGACCGTTTGGAAACCGCCCCATCCACTTTCTCAACAATCCTCTGTAAGAAGTCCTTTCTTTCGAGCTTCTGGGTCTCACCATCTGCCATGATTTTTCCTGGGAAAGCCACATTTCCAACCTGGTCTCTAAAGCCAGTCGCCGACTGGGAATCCTCTGTCATGCAAAGTCCTTCCTCGGCCCACCTGAGCTCCTGACCACATACAAAGCTTTCGTCCGCAGCCTGATGGAGTACTGCTCTCCACTCTGGGCTGGTGCTCCTGCCTCCTACCTTTTTCGGCTTCACGCTGTGGAAACAAAGGCATTTAGGATCATTGGTATCTCCTGTGATGAGGCTGAGTCTTTGGGCATCTCACTCTTTCATCGCAAGCAAGTCAGTGGTCTTTCTGTCTTCTGCAGTCTCCTCTCTGGTCTCGCCCCCCACGCTCTGTCTGGGATTTGTCCCCACCATATTTCCGCAGGGTGCTAAAGGTCTGCCAACAACACCCTTCTGGTAAAACTCCCAAAATCAATGCTCACTTTCACTCTTTCATTCCTCTTTTCCCCCACCTTTGGAATAAACTCCCACACTCTCTTCAATCCCATTCTTCCCTCCAGGCCTTCAAAACAGCCGTTCACCACCACCTCTTATATTCCCCCATCAAAATCCTCGATCTTTTCTACCCCGGTTAATCCACCCCAAACCCACCTCCTTCAATTTCCCTGCCTTCCTTCCTGAACGTCCCTGTAATGTCCATCTTGTATACCTCGTGTTCCCTGCCCCATCCCTCTCCCTTCTTCAGATCTCCATTCCCCACTGTTTTGTCCTACCCTCTCCCGCCCCTCTCGTCTCATGCCCCCCTTGCTGTGCGTTGTGTTCGCTCACATATGAGCCTCGACAAGGTATACAAAAATAAATAAATAACTTAATTTTCAAAAAGTTATATTCAGATGAAACAGTGGTGGTTTAGATATACTATCAGCCAATTGATTGAAAAATTAATTATTTTCGATTATCATTTATTTTAAATTCTGCAATTAATCAATCAATTATTGTACACCGCTCCCTCCCAATTCCGACTCCATGTGTTACAAGGTGGCATCGCTTGGCGCCGAAGGTGCCCCAGTGATGTCGCGTGCTGGAGGATTGTTATTTATTTGGCACGGGGGCGGTCTACTTGGAATGTGGCAATCGGCAAGAGGTGGTGATTGTTATTGCAGATTAATGATCAAGTATAACAAAGCCAATAATCCCACAAACCATCCCTCATGATAACACCATAACATTTATTCTCATTTCGATAAAAAAAAAGAAAAAGAAATTAACATGCTGTAAACAAGGCCACTTTAAGGAATGTCGAGGTAAATGCATTAATTGGGGTAAATTAGATTCCGGCTCTGTATGTATGGTGACAATTAAAAGCAAGGCATCCCGAGTCAGGGAAATCAAAATAAAAAAGGAAAAATACAGCTTTGCACACGTCCCAGCCAGGGAGCTCAACAATGCAGCTCTCCGATTGCTTTGCCAGATCATCAAAAGTGGCGACCTCAGCTCAGAGGTCCTGCGAGACGACAAAACCGCAACGAGTCGGTGCAAACCAAATTATGGTTAAAATCTTCCAGGTTCAACAAAATTTGTGGAAAAGCAGACGAACTGTGTACCCCGAACAACTTTGGTCATTCAATTAGTGTTAATATGTCACGCGCTGCAAGTCAGTCAGCTCGGCAAATTATGAACATTCCCAAGTGAGTTTCACAAAATCTGAGTCCGACATACGATTGGCCTTAAAATTACTCCCAAGTTCACTTGTTGGGCGATGCCGTTAACCAGGTTACCAAGGTTTTTCTGGGGCTCAATCCTGCAGTGTTAACACATACAGTCATTCTGATTTTTGGAAGTCGAGACAACTCCCCCCTCATCCCCCCCCTCCTCATTGAAATAACTTAAAGAAATGTGAATATTATGGAATATAGCAACTCATATATTATTTAAATATACATTTTGAATTAAAGGATGATGAGGAAGTGAAGCAAGTGCAATTTACTGAGGGATGAGGAAGAGGGGGTTCATCCTAATGCTTGAGTAATCTACGGGGTGTGGGTGCAGAGAGAATTCCAAGTCCATTTTGACCTTCTTTGTAACCTTTGGTTGTGCCTCGTGGACCACGTCCTCTGTGCCCTTGACCACGTCCTCTATGCCCTTGACCACGTCGTGCAGACTGAGACCTAATATGGTAAGTGAGGGATAATCAGAACGAGGTAGACAGACAGAATACCCTACACAGTCAAACCATGTGAAGTTTTTATGTGAAAAAAACTTCAGTTGAGAGAAGTCCTACCAGGTTGTGCCATTTCCCCTTCCAGTCGCTTTCTTCTTCCATCCTCTCGATGACCCACCTGCTCCACGGCCACGCCATCCGAAGCTCATCCTTCTTCGCTTGGCACTGGGCTGAACAGAGGCCTGAAAGTATTCAGATGTGTTTTCTCGGCCTTGGGGACTGCGCTGGCAGTCCAGCCAGCCATTGTTCTCTTCCTGTGGTGGTTCTGAAAATCGAGAGACATTTATGTTCCTTTAATTGCAAATAAGAAGTAATAAAACTATCCCTTTTTTTGCCTGGTTGAGGAAGTTCAGCAAAAGTTAAATGTTTCAAAAATGAAAAACCAAGACTCATGGGAGAGCTAAGCAGCAGGTGGAGGCTCAGATAGGTATGGAGGGAAAACACAGCAACATGAACAGTCAGGCATACTTAATTTGATGAGTAGTGGTCAGCAGAAATAGGGGCAGGGGTGAGCAAGAACAGAAGGGCTCAGGGGTGAGTATGGGATCAAGCTTGAGGTGGCAGTCCACTGTAGTCAACACTGGAGAAGAATGCCATGAGAACAGATACATACAGAGTTGATTACACAGACAAGGAAGAGAACTGGAGGGGAAATAATGGAGGACAGCATATGACAAGGTACGTGGTTCTTGAGGAAGACCGGGAAGTTGATGTGTGGAAGACCGGGAGAGGGTCTGGGTCCAGCTAGGTAGGCAATGGGGGAAGAGGGGTGGGACCCTTCATTTTTGTGTCAATGCCTTCACACTTTTATCTTTGAACGAATGCTCCAAACTTGGGCCAAAGTTTGATTGTGATGAACATGTAACGGGCCCCACTTTGAAATCCGCCATTAAAAACTGGGGAGGCCCAAGATGATCCTGATTACTTAAGTCACCAAAGGTGGAGGGAAGTTACGGTTTCACCCCTATCTGTCTGTCTGTCCTGTGAGCACGATATCTCAAAAGGTTATGGATGGATTTGGATGAAACTTGGTGGGCAAGTTGGGTGTGTGACGAGGACGAATTGATTAGATTTGGTGAAGATCAGGATCCAGAGTCGAGAATTTTTTTTAAAGTGATTCTTCGCCATTGAGAGATAGGGCCAAAAAAGATAAATAGCATGATATCTCAAAAGGTTATGGGCATATTCAGATGAAGCTTGGTGGATGAGTGGGTTAGGTGACCAAAACAAGCAGATTAGATTTTAGTTCAGTTTCAGATGCAAAACTGGTCTTTCAATGGGATACAAAACGTAAAGTGTTCAGCCTGGTGGAGGTACGCACTCTCCTGAAATGCCGTTCTACTTATTTCTGTTTCATATCAAATGGAACTTAGCCCACCACCTCAATAGTGTTGAGAACGCACATTTTGGCCCATCTACAAGCTGTTAGGTATGTTGATGCACCCCTCCCAGGAATCATATCCACAAAAATTACCCAGGGGGATGAATTTTTGCAGAACGGGAAGCATGTACTCCCCGTACTTGGCAAGCTTGTCTTTTGTGACACCATCTACCTGCAATAGCGTTTTCTGGTCACATGATCTCAGCTCTGGGAACAAAACAAGAAAAAGAGAAACTTAACACAGCAACTGCCTGTCTGGGCAAGCAAGCTTATTTCAATTTTTGAAATAGCAAACAAATCATATCAATGCAAACATTACAAACATATATGCAACAAACTTAACAAAACACCCAAGGGATTCATCTACTGTAAAAAAAGGCTCAGCCTGCAGGACATACCCGAGAGTCGGCGTAGCGTAGACGTTGTAAATACATTGTAGTATTTGAGTCTGTGCTTCTCTCCAAGGCGTTTGCAGACTTCGAGCAGTTCGCAAAAGCACGCCTCGCTAACACTGCTGTTGATTACACTTCCACTGGCTGCAACGTTCTGTCCGGCACGGGACCGGCGCGAAGCGCTTGTGCTCTCGCCCTCCTCAAAGTCCACCTACACGCAGCAAACATGAGAATGCAAATAAACCAATCTTTTTCATTCGTATGCAGCACAAGCCTACAAGTTAGCATCATTGGCTGAGGTCACGGCTGTACCGCTGATAATGTCCTCTCTGCTGGTTGGGGCAGGAATTTAAAATTTGTTCATGGTGTCTTCCAGGCGAGCTATCACTGACAATAGCCATGGAGAGATACGAAGGAGTCAGGAACGTACTGTGCAATGAATGATTCTATTAAACAGATGACATCTGGTTTGTATGCCTGGTGTTGGCTTAATGGTTTGGGTGGTGGGCTTTGGATCCAAGGATCCTGAGTTCAAATCCCACTCACTATTGAATTAATACCAGGTGGGGTTGACTCTGCTTGTCATCTTTCCGAGGTTGGCAAACTGAGTACCAGCTTGCTGGTATCCTGCATCGGAGTGGCGATCCATCCAGGATTGTGCCCAATAGCCAAGGAGACTGCTTAGGCAGCACCAACGCTCTGCACAGAGTATGGTGTCAATGAATGGATGTATGGATCTGGTTTGTCAGCAGCCACCTGGATTGAGAGATCTGTCAGGTTGGAGTGGAAGCCACAGATTTTTGAGCTCCACACAGTGCAAGACAGGGGAGGAGGCACTGGGTGGGTGTGGGATTGAGGGGAGGAGTTGTGAGGAAGTGGATGAGATGGGCAGGCCAAGAGGGGCGGGAGACCGAAAAGAGGCGGGGGGGGGGTGTGGAGGGTTTGAGCGGAGAGCATTCATGGGGACAGGGTGGGGGGGATCTTGGAGAGGGTGGGGTGAGGGGTAAGCCTGGGGGGGATTGGTGTCTGCCTGTCCACTTGTCTGACCTTGATGTATTCGGTGATTACTCAATCCAATCTCAACCAAACAAACCAGAGGACGGGGGGGGGGGCGGCTAGGGGTAAGGGTTCGATGATGAAGGTGTAGCAACTTAATTTGCCCCCTCCTCCAGGAGGTTTTCCGCCTTGGACAAACAACGTGCGAAGGTGTATAGATAGCTTATCTTGGCATTTTGTGGGGCACAACAACCAGAAGTAAAAATTATTATAACGACTGATTAATCAATCCTGTCCGATGATGATGGCATAATGATACTGATAATAATATTAATGTTATTACAAAATAATATCAGTAATTACTACAAATGCCACTTATAACTGTGTAGTTATGCCAGGTACCGAACGATGCCTGTTCTGACGACGATGTCATCCCACACTACCCGTGGCAATGACAATGCCAACCTATTTCATTATTTTTTTTAATCAAACTATATTTCTCATGGCTCGTCGATCGAAAGAACTGCCACTTACAACTGTGAGTAATGAATTTCTACATGGGCATTTACAAAATTGCGAGCCATGAGGAATATAGCTCGTTAAGCATGACATTACAGTAAATCATCAAATATCGTGGATTTCGACCAATCGCGGGCAACCTGTTCCAATTTCGTTACCGTAGGATTTCATTTCGACCAATCGCGGTTTTTGAGCCGAGACGACTCAATGTTTGTGTCCCATGCATGAACGATTACCTCCCATTAGCAGCCTTGTGTTTCTTGTGCACTATTTTGAATGAGGAAGAATGTAAAGCGATGGACAAAGTTCGTCGTACCAAAAGGCAGAGAAAGGTCATGACGTTGGGTGAAAATTTTGAGTTGTTAGATCGGTTGGCTCGAGGAGAAAATGCGGCATCGGTACGGTCCACCATTACGGGGTCAATGATTGTAAGTAGAACCTTCCCCATTGTACTCTTCCTCATTCCAAACCTTCATTTTTCAACTCTGAATTCAAACCTTATTCCCAAACCCTTAACTTCCGACACCCCGATTCGAACCCCCATTCTCAAACAACACGTTTTCATGCACAGCTCATGAAACAAATCGAGGCGAAGGGATTTATGACAGAGGAGGTTTTTAACACTGACGAGACACGATTATTCTGGAAGACTATGCCATCTCATTCGTATCTTGCTCTCCAAGTAGGGAAGACCAAGTTCAAGGTCAGGTGATTTAAGGATCGTGTGACCCTTCTCCATTGTGGGTGGTGGCAATGTTGCAGGCGCCTTTGTCGGAGAGCTGCTGCTTTTCCGTTTGCTGAATCACTTTCCCCCTGTTCACCATTCCCCCCTCAAACAGCATCATCCCAAGTTCAGTCTTGTGTTTTCTCTTTACGGGAGACTACAGTGTGAGTATGTAATATGATTCGCCTCACCCACCATGCTGTTTTGTAATAAATTTAAAATGTAAAACTCTTGCGTTTTTGTTGAATTACCTCTGCCACCGAAGATGAAGGAGGTTATATTTTCACCCCTCTCTGTCTGTTTGTCTGTCTGTGCACGATATCTCAAAAAGTTGGGGACAGATTTGGGTGAAACTTGGTGGACAGGATGGGTGTGTGACTACGACAAATTGATTCGATTTTGAAGATCCGAATCTGGATCGGGATATGAGAATTATTTAATTTGTAAATTGATTCTTCACCATTGAGAGATTGGACTCAAAAACAATAATAGAGCATGATATTTTAAAAATGTATTGTGCCCGATATGTTTTCATGGCATTACGTGGCGGAGGTACGCGCTCTACCGAGTGCCCTTTTAATTTATACTGCATGTAGTGTATGTGTATATATACTGTATGTATGTATAGATATATACATATATATATTTATGTGTTTATTACCTCACCAAAAGGGAGGTTATTGCATTTGGGTACATGTGTCTGTCTGTCTGTTACTTGGCAAATATTTTTTGACAAGCATGTTGACCGCTTCAATTTGTTTGTCTCTCCACTCACCTTTAAATCGCCAACAGATCACAAGGCCGAAGGTCAACATAGATCGAATTTCTAAAAATGTCAATTTACATCCAATTGACTTGAAATTTGAACAGGATTTTCATATCAGCTCACTGAATACAACCACCAATTATTTTTGAGGTCAACATATGCCATAAGGTCAACAACTTAGGTGCAATTTATAAAATCCTCAATTTTCATCTGATCGACTTCAAATTTTAACAGGATCTGCATATCAGGTGAATGATTTCAACCACCAATTAAAAAAAATTTTTGAAAGCAAACGTTGGCAAACACACAATCAAAAACACCACTATACATTACCGTAGGATTTCCTTTCGACCAATCCTCACTTCCGGTTCTGGGTTTGCAGCAACGGCAGGTTCTCTCAGAAGTCTCTGCCGACTTTCTCATAGTTAAGTTTCCGGTTGTTATCTGTCCCGTTTTAACTGTTTATTTTCTCACCTTCATGTTTCTGTGTGTTCCTAGTTCAGTTTTCTTTCAAAAATCGTGCTATTTTGTGAGTTTTCTTCGACCTTGTCTTAAGGCCCTGTCACACCTTGACGTTTTAGCCAGCGTATAGCAAGGTATCAAAATGTATGCAAAACGCTGGCATGCGCTTAACTATTGATGTTTTTCCCCAGTTTTGGATGTATTCATAACGAGTTGGACGTATGCATAACGTATTAGTAACGTACACAGAATGTTTCAATCACATATAGATAACTTATACCAACGAATGCTGAGCGTGTTGTCGGCGTTCACAACCTATGCCCAACGATAGTGTAACTTACGCATAGCACGGCAGCATATCGCCAACGATCACGTGGTGTCGGCTATTCATAGGCTGCGGCTCGACGATTCAAATCATAATCGCATGAGACATCGAAGTGTGAAGCCGCTGTCACACCTTGACGTTTTAGCCAGCGTATGCCAATGTATGAAAAATTTGTCGAACCAAGCTGGCACATGTCGAATACGTTATGGGTAAGTTTTGTATACGTTAAGAGCACGCTGGCATACGTCGTCATACGCCGAGTACGTAGAGAAATTTTCAGCATGTTGAAAATTTCTCGACGTACTCCACGTATGACACACATTCCGCATACGCTGGCCATAAGTTGTAGGCATGTTACGCGATCGTTGACACACGTCGACACACGTTACTTGTAAGTTACTCATAAGTCGAAACACGTCGAGGTAATGGTTATCGTCAGTGTTCCAGACTCCCTGGTTTTTTTTTTTTTTCTTCGGTATGACGGTGATGTTGACACTTCGATTTCTAGTACGGTTATGATTTAAATTGTTGAGCGGCAGTCTATTAATTATATTATAACCACACTAGAAATCGAAGTGTCAACATCACCGTCATACCGAAGGAAAAAAAACAAACAAAAAAAAAAACCATGGAGTCTGGAACACTGACGCTAACCATTACCTTGACGCATTTCAACTTATGAGTAACTTACAAGTAACGTGTGTCAACGATCGCGTAACGTGCCTACAACACGTTACTCATAGGTTAGAAATAAGTTTCGGGTACGCTAAACATTACCACGACGTGTTTCGACTTATGAGTAACTTATAAGTAAAGGCCCAGTCACACCTTGACGTTTTAGCCAGCAATGGCAACGTATTAAAATGTATGTAAAACGCTGGCTTACGTTGAACTTTTGATGTTTTTTTTTTTAAAGATTCGGACATATTCATAACGACTTGGTCTTATGCACAACGTATTAGTAACGGACTTTGAACGTTTCATTGTGTTATAGATAACTTATACCAACGAATGCTGAACCTGTTGTCGGCCTTCACAACCTATGCCCAACGATAGTCTAACTTAGGCATAGCGCGCTGCAAGCATCGCCGACGATCACGTGGCGTAGGTTATGAAAAGGCTGCCGCACAACGATTCAAATCATAACCGCCGCAGAAATGAAAGTATCAACATCGCAGTCACACCTTGGCGATCTTGCCAGCATATGCCGACCTCTGAAAAATGCGTCTAAAACGCTGGCGCACGTCAAATACGGTATGGTTAAGTTTGGTATGCGTGAATAGAACGCTAAAGTACGCTATCATACATCATATTAAATGGAGTACGTCTTGTAATTTTAAACATGTTGAAAATTTTACGACGTACTTGCCATATGACACACGCTCCGCATGCGATGGGAATAAGTTGTACGCATGATATGCGATCGTTGATACACATCGACAGACGTTACATGAAAGGTGCTCATAAGTCGAAACACGTCAAGGTAATGGTTAGCGTCAGTGTTCCAGACTCCCGGTTTTTTTTTTTTTTCTTCGGTATGACGGTGTTCAGTGTACAGTGCGGTTATGATTTAAAAATCGTTGAGCGGCAGCCTATTAATTATATTATATTATAACCGCACTAGAAATCGAAGTGTCAAAATCACCATCATACCGAAGGAAGGAAGAAAATAAAAAATAAAAAAATTAAAACCACGGAGTCTGGAACACTGACACTAACCATTACCTTGATGTGTTTCGACTTATGAGCACCTTACAAGTAACGTGTGTCAACGATCGCGTAACGTGAGTACAACACGTTACTCATAGGTTAGAAATAAGTTTCGGGTACGCTAAACATTACCTCGACGTGTTTCGACTTATGAGTAACTTACAAGTAACGTGTGTCAACAATCGCGTGACGTGCCTACAACTTATGGCCAGCGTTATGTGGAACGTGTGTCATACGCTGGCATAAGTCTTAAAATTTCAAGCATGGAAAAGTTGAGGACAACCAAAAAGTACAACGTTTAAAGCCAGCGTATAACGACGTATGGCAGTGTTTTTCAGCGTGCTCTCAATGTTATCAAAACTTACCCAAAACGTATTTGACGTGTACCAGCGTTTTAGAAAAATTTTCCAAAATCGGCATCAGCTGGCTCAAACGTCAAGGTGTGACTGGGCCTTAACGTGCGTCGACGTGTGTCAACGATTGCGTAACGTGCCTACAACTTATGGCCAGCGTTATGCGCAATGTGTGAGTCACACCCTGGCATACATCGAAAAATTTCAAGCATGGAAAATTTGTCTAACAGCTCGGCGTACTACGACGTATGCCAGCGTTCTCTTACCGTATACAAACTTACCCAAAACGTATTCGACGTGTGCCAGTGTTTTAGCCAAATTTTTCATACGTCAGGCATACGCTGGCTAAATCGTCAAGGTGTGACAGGGACTTTACCGGGTTCCTTGAGGGCAACCCATCCTTCCCCTCTCGGTATACGATCATATATATTTGTATTTTCTCCCCATTACCTTCAATTCCTATTTTCCCCACTTTTTCAATGCACCCATCCCTCCCAACTAAACAGTGTTTCTTGTCTTAAATTTAAAAGACAAAAAATAAATAAATAACTACCTTTCTCCCTGCATACCCACGAGTCCCTATCCTTCTTCTTCCTCCTCCTGCCGGCACACCATCTTTCTTCTCCTTGAGCTGACCCATTCTCACCATTACCTTCACAATTTCTTCCGACAACCTTCCATTCCCGAATCTTACCTAATCTTCAAAAATCCATTGAAAAATAATCATCTTCCTTGTATCCTTTCTATCTACACACCTCCTGTAACCACGTGTCTCCCTCCATCCTCTTCCTGATACGTTTCATCGACCCAGCAGCTTCACTCTGCGTTTACAGTTCCAAATTCACCGTACACCGCCACAATTTTACTTCAACCTTTCCTTTTCCGAATCTTACGCAATCCTTATTTAAAATAAATAAATAAACTCACTTTTGATGATGCTCCTCCCGGGGCCACGTGCTTCTCCCGTAACCACGTGATTTGTTTCCACCCCCTGCGTTTACCGATCCAAATTCACCATTCACCTCATGGTTTTTTCTTCAACCTTTCCATTACCTAATCTGATGAAAACTCTCAAAAATAATAATAATAGCAATAATAAAAACAATCTATTATAATGCTTCATCTTCCTCTTTCACAAGTGTGGTTGTCATTACTGTATCATAATACACTACTCTTCTCCTATTTCAACAGACTGCTCCAAATTCGACCTTCCCTTCATACCTTGTCCAAAATAATCCAACTGTTACAGCGTTTCTTCTCTCCATTCTCTTAATTCACCTTTATTGCATCCATCAAGAAATGTCTTTAATCACATCTCTAACCTAAAAATTAAAATAAAATAAAAACAGTTTGCAATGAGTTAGCTTTCTACCAACCATTCTTTTTTTACAACTTCGGTGCCAACTCACCCCTCTCACCCCTCCCTGTCAAAGCAACCATCACACTCTTCTCCCTCCAAGCTTCCCTCTCACCTTTCTCTCTCAACTCTCCCCACTCACCCTTCTTCCACCATTCACTCCCTTCACTCACCCTTCTCAAAGTTTCCCCCCCCCTCACATCCACAAAGCACCTCTTTCCCCTGCCCTCTCACCTCCATCTCATCACTCCACTTCAATCCTCAACTACCTTCGGCCCCTCTCGTGGTGCTGGGGGAGAGTGGGGGAGGGGGGGGACACAAGAGCCTTTTCTCCTCATCCGGCACCCTCACCTTGCTATTCTCCTCCTTACCCCACCCCCCTCCTCCCTTGTCCTACCCTCCCATCGCCTGCACATAAAGCCTCCTCCCCTCCCTCTTCATTAACAGTGTGGACTTCAAATATCCGGGGCCTTCGCTCAAACCTTACAGATGTTTCCATACAGGTTGCCACGAACAAACCAGACATAATCTGCCTAACAGAAACTTCCCTCCCTCAAGACGCCTCTGACTCCCAAGTATCTCTCCCTGGTTACTCCCTCCTCCGGAATGACAGATCTGAGCCTCGTCCTGGTGGAAGAGTTGCTCTCTTCATCAAAGACTATTCCTCACTCTCCAAGCACTGCCCTCACTCCCCCACACCCCCAGAAATACCTCTGGCTATGGCTTCCCATCCACTCCCACCTCATGTTTTTTGTACACTGTACCATCCACCAAACAGAGATGACTCCATCTAGTGTAGTAGATAGTAGAAAAATCGTGCAAATGATTATACAAGCATCAAATTTGGCATTTCTGTTCTGCAGGGCTTTCTGATCAAATCTGCCTGATTGGCCATTTGAAAATCCAAATTTTGAAAAATTGAAAACAAAAAAAAAATACTTCAAAAAAATTTGAAGTCACAGCTGGCTGAAATTCTTGAAGTGCAAGTGAACATCCCAGACAGAGAACCAAGGGGAGATGCAGTCATCATTGATGGCTCAGCACTTATCAATGCCCTACCTCCACACACTTCAAAGATATTTGATGACTCTGCTAAAGAAGTCATCATCCCAAAGGTGGAATCCTATGGTGCCAGGTACGAGAGGGTGGACATAGTGTTTGATGTGTACAAGAAGTCAAGTCTGAAGTCCGAGGCAAGGTCGAAAAGGGGGCAAGGAATCAGAAGAAGAGTGACAGGAACCAGTAAGACCCCAAGTAACTGGAGAAGCTTTCTTCGAGATGACAGCAAGAAGACTGAGCTGTTTCACTTCCTTGTGGAAAAGATGTGTGAAGCACAGATGACAAGCATGGTCATTGTCACAAAAGGAGAAGATGCCATTAGCAACACAAGGAAGTCACTGGATGCTGTGTCTCCATGTTGTCATGAAGAAGCTGACACTCTAATATTTGTACACGCCAGGGATGCAACGACGGATGGTAGCAAGTCCATTATCATTAAGGCAAATGACACGGACGTACTAGTCATAGCAATATCTGTACTGCCATCCTTACAGGAACTAGGTCTTGAGAACATGTGGATTGCCTTTGGCCAAGGAGCCAAGGCACGATGGATTCCAGTCCATGAGGTAGTTTCTGCAATAGGGCCTGAGAAAGCCAGAGGGATCCCATACTTCATTCACTGGATGTGACGTCGTGTCTGCCTTCCGCGGTAAAGGGAAGAAAACTGCATGGCAGATTTGGAACGTCGTTGATGATGTTTCTGAAACATTCACCAATCTCAGCCAGCATCCAACATTGATTCGTGATCTTGACTTTTTTGAAGTTTTTTTTTTTCAAATTCTTCAAAATTTGGATTTTCAAATGGCCAATCAGGCAGATTTGATTAGAATCCCCTGGAGAACAAATGTGCCAAATTTGATGCTTGTATCATCATTTGCACGATTCCTCTCAAAAATTGCTGTTATCTGCCCCACTAATCTACACCTCACGATCCGAAAACAATAGTCCGGTGGCTTAGCGCCAATTTTGGGCAAGATCATGACACGCTGGATTAAAGCGCCACATTTTGCACACTTACTATACAGGTCCCATTGAAACATTCTAGAGGGGGGTGCCCGATCTGGGGTGCCTCGGTCAAGGTCAGGCTGAGGTCAAAGGTCACATGGTGTAATACTGTATAAATACCACATATAACATAGGTTTTTGTTAATCTGGAAGGTTTTCACCTTGCCGCAGTAGTGCAGCAGTTGTTAAATGTGGGATTGGAATCAGTCAAGCATGTTTTTATTCTTTTTACGTTCCCACGCCCCCCAAAAATGTCACTTTTCCCTCCAAAATGGTCAAATTTTCCCCAAAGGTCAATGTTTTTTGCCATGAGGCTAAATTTGCCCTGAGTATATCCGATTGCAGGTTTATAATTGAGGAGCAATTAACACGTTTGCCTCACCCTGGCTTTTTTATTTTTACCGCTCTGTCTGTAATTGCTTAAACATAATATATGTGCTTGTCTTGGTCTCTTTTCAGGAAGACGAATATAGATCCCAAGCAGAATGGATTGGGAAAAGTGCATAATATGTGGTTTGAAAGATGGTGATTTAAAGTGTCCTGCTGAAAGGTCAGATGGAGAAGGACTAGCTTCATATGATGATTTCCTGCAGAATGTGGAGGGATTTCATGAACTACAAGTACTTCCAGTTGAGTTAGCCTACAGCGGATGTGACACTGCTGCTGAACTTCTTGAAAATCGTGCAAAATGGCATAAAGCATGTAAACTGAAGTTTGCTAGCTCTAAGCTTGAAAGAGCAAGAGATAGACATAAGCGAAAAAGTACTGAACAGGATGAAAGAAAGTCTACATGCCAAACACACGAGTCATCTTCAACGATGAAAGACTGCATCTTCTGTAGAAAAACTCAAGGGAAGCTGCATAACTGTTCTACTTTAGGACTGGATATGACACTCAGAGATATAGCTACAGTATTGAAAGACAGACTTGAAAGCAAGAATTGCAGGAGGTGATTTAGTAGCTATTGAAGCTAAGTATCACAATAAATGTTTAACAGCCTTCAAGAATCGCAATAGAAGTATGGAAAGAGAAAAGCAGGAAGACAATACCACATCCACTATTGATCAGAAAATGATGCAGGCTTGAGTGTTTGCAGAGCTGGTTTCTTATATAGAAAACAGAATTGAAGACGGAACTCACATATTCAAACTTTCTGAGATCCATACATTGTTTGAACAGTGACTTGACATTCTAGGTGTCAGAAAAACAATCAATAGGTCAAGTCTCAAGAATCAGCTTCTTGCACACTTTGCAGCTGACTGCCTTGAACAGTCAGACGGGCAGAGCACTCTCCTTGTATTTAATGAGGGGCTTCAGAAAATTTTGAAGGCAGCAATGGCATCACGTGACTTTGATGAAGAAGCTCTCTCCATGGTCAGTGTAGTGAAAACAGTACGGAAAGAGATATCTAATGGTGAATTCTTTAAATTCTCTGGCACATTTCCCACTGACTGCCAAGAAAGTTCAGTTCCCACTTCTCTCAAAACACTGGTATCTATGCTTCTGTGTGGTAGCAACATCAATGACCAAAGCATTGCACATTCCCAGGCCTGCCTCTCAATCTGCCAAAATATACTCTTTAACTACAAAGGAAAGGTTTCAAGTGTGTCCAAGTCACGCCATACAAAGGACCGTGAGCCTCCCCTTCCTTTATATATTGGTTTGAATGTACACACACTTACACGCAGTAAGAAAATGTTGACACAGCTGTACGAGATGGGCATGAGTGTCAGTTATGAACGTACCTTAGAGGTAGAAGACTGGCTTACCACAGCCGTGTGCCAACACTTTGAAGATGACGATTCAGTGTGTCCTCCACAGATTCGTGATGGTATTTTCACAGTAGGGGCTCTCGACAACATCGACCACAACTTGTCTTCCACAACAGCCCAAGGATCTTTCCTTGGGACACGTATTAGCCTCTTTCAGTTCCCGACTGCCACCAACCCTGGTACCAGCAGACCGGCTATCACTGTTCCCCCTCCTGAACATACCGGAAGACCTTCTCTACCAGACAACTACCGCATTGTACCAGACGTGGCTTGCAATATTGATGGTGTAGTTGTCTCGGAGGCTGGTATTTCTGACATTGATACCCCTGACATCGACAGCCATCTTGAAGAGGCCAAGAAAGAAGAAGCGCAATGGGTCCAGCAGAGTATTCAGATCCTCTCCAAAGATACAATATGTACAGATGAATACATCTCATGGGCTGCATACCATGCATCGCATAAACCAGAGCCTACAGACCCGATAGGCATTAGTGCCCTCTTACCACTCTTTCTGGAGAAAGCTGCAACCATTTCAATGGTTAGACATGGAATGACCATTATACAGCGTGAAACAGAAAAATGCAATCCAGGGCAGATACCAGTCATTGCACTCGATCAACCACTCTACACCCTGGCTAAGTATGTGCAATGGACGTGGCCACAGACATTTGGTGAAACGTCTTTTGTTGTCATGTTTGGAGGCCTCCACATAGAAATGGCTTTGTGGATGATGGTTGGAGACCTGCTAGAAGGAAGTGGTTGGACTGCAGCTCTGAGTGATGCAAGTGTTGCTTCTGCAGGAACTGCAGACTCCTTCCTTCATGTAACTCACTTGACAAGGACGAGGCATGCCCATCAGATCAGCGCACTTTCCCTTGGCAAACTGCAGCAAGATGCATGCCTAGAGAAGCTAGGCCCTCATGATGAAGCAGCCTTCAATAACTGGAAGAAAGAAATGTGTGCAAAGAATCCCACCTTTGAGTACTGGGACATAATTCTGCGATTAGAAATCCTGATCCTCATCGTGAGAGAAACCTCTCACTCTTCATTGCTGTACTTGAGACATTGACCCCCTGGTTCTTTGCCTTAGACCACCCAAATTACGCTCGCTGGATTCCTGTGCATATCAGGGACATGAAATCCCTACCCGACGGGATCCGAGATGACCTACAGAAGTTCTGGGTCTTCCCCAAGACACAAAGAAAATTCTCTACCATGCCGCTGGATCAAGCACATGAGCAAAACAATGGACGAGTGAAGGACACTGGTGGAGCAATTGGATTGACAGAGAACCCTGCAGCGTTCAAGAGATGGATGGTGTCAGGTCCTGAACAGGCCAGACTACTCTCAGAGTTTGAAGACCAGTACACCACTCATGAGGCAACTGACACCCAAAACCATGAAAAGGGGGCTTCAACTCAAGAATTGGTCAAGACGAAAGTCAATAAGCTCTGTGCAACAATTACATCGATGGGTTACCGTTTTCTGGGAGATTCACAAGAACTCATGAGAATCGACAGTCACAATTGTCTTGATGAAGCTGCGGCCAATACCCTGCATACAATGGAAGCCCGAGGGAAGGAACAGTACAAAGCCTATGTTAAGGACGTCCTTGTGGAAAGGACTGTGTCAATCCATAAGCCAATCAAACGGAATCGACTGCTTCTTTTCAAACAACTTTATGCTAAATCTAAATCAAAGACGAAACAGCAAATGGAGGTAATCAAGAGCGACTGCAGTCTCTTCAGCAAGCTGTTCATCTCTAGCCAGGTTCGTGATGCCGATATGGATGAGTTCTTCTCTCATGAGAATCATCCCTGGCCCCCATCCTTGAGTCGTCATGGTAAACTCCGACTGCCAAGCTCTAAATCACAGTTACTGGATCTCCTGAAGCCCAGCAAGCAGCCAGAAGCTCCTACACAGTTTGATGTTAAAGTGTTTGATGGCCCAGCGGTAGTGCACGCTCTTCCTAGAGGTGACACTACAACATTTGGTGACAACAGTGCTGGAAACTTCATACGCTGGACCAATCACCAGCTTCGAAGCTGCAAGCGGATGGACATTGTATGGGACACCTTCAGGGAGGGCAGCCTGAAGGATACTACTCGCGAGAAGAGAGGGAAGGGGGTGAGAAAGAAAGTCGCCCCACAGACAAAGCTGCCTGGAAACTTTGCTACATTCCTACAGGAGTCCAAGAACAAGGAAGAGCTGTTTGCTTTGCTGACAGAGGAACTTACCACCTATGAGTATCCAGTTGACAAGGAAGTGTACATCACCTCTGGACAATCAGTTGTGTCCAAAGGCAGCAGTGAACCTATGCCAGCAACCAATCATGAAGAGGCCAACTCCAGAATGTGCCTTTATATCGCAGATGCTTTACAAAAGGGTGCAAAGACTGTTATGGTCAGCACAGTGGATACAGATGTTGTGGTCATTCTGGCTGGCATATTCTTTGACCTTCTAGAGAAACACCCTGATGTTCAGCTGTGGGTAGCATTTGGAAAAGGAAAACACTTCAGGTTCTACCACATCAACTCCCTCTGTGGTGAACTCGGTGAAGGGAAATCCAGAGCACTTCCATTCTTCCATGCCTTCACTGGGTCAGATACTACATCACAGTTCAATGGAAGGGCAAAAAAGTCATCTTGGGAGGCCTGGAGGGCATTTCCTACAGCAACTGAAGCCTTCCACTTCCTTATGCAGTATCCTTTCATGCCAATGACGGTTGAATCGCCTCTCTTCAAAGTCATAGAACAATTAACCTGCATTTTGTATGACAGCACAACCTTGTCTGAAAGCGTCAATGACCTGAGGAAGAAACTCTTCCCCCGCAAAGTACAAATGATGCAGAATCTCCCAGCATCTCAGGCTGCTCTGATCCAGCACACAAACCAGAGTATATACCAAGCTTGCATCTGGTTGATGAGCCTGAAAACTGAACAGAATGTCCCTCGTCCTGATGCTTTCGGTTGGACTAATAATGACAACACATGGAAACCACTGTGGACAACAATACCAGAGGCCGCAAAAAGGTCAAGTGTGGCTGTAAGGCTGAACCACTATGCTCAAGGAGATGCACATGCAGTAGTACAGGCTTGGAGTGCACAGCACTCTGTGAGTGCAGGGGAAGTTGCACTCGCTGAGTATGGAATGTAACTGATATCCTCAGCAGAACTCAATTGGTCAGTTTTATGCAAATTGTAACTAATTAGGGTTGGTGCATGAGTACAAAAGGTACTTTTGAAGCATGACTTACATTTTAAGCTTGATCATATACATTATGACGTCATTTGGATTTTTCTCACAGGTGGTGGTATTTTTCCCAACAGATAGTCATCACGTAAACCACATAATTATGAGTTTTTATGTCGTAAGATGTTGTAAACCGAGCTCAAACATTCTTTTTTATCATTACAAGCATGAATTCAGATACAGTTATAGAGGTACACTTACGTAAATTACGTCAATGCTGACAACTATAGGTGACATTAAACCTTTTGCAAGTGTTCCCATGATGCACTATACCCTTAGAATAGTGTGTGATGGGAAGACTTGCGAAAGGTCTATAGTGGGATGGCATTTTATTAACTATGACATCAGAAACAGCAACAGTAGCCAAACTGTAGTTAACAGTTTAGATAGTGCCTAATATTTATGTGATGAAAAATCTCTTGTAGCAGTATCCTCATAAGAAACATATTGAAAAAGGTCTAATTGTAAAATTAGGTCAACCTCGGATACAATGTGGCAGCCATTTTGAATTTATGCAAATAAAGAGTTGTCCTAATATTTTTCCAACTTATCTTGTGTGGTTCTTTGTATTTACACCTCCTAAATCACCCTTACATGCAATTTAGTAGTATTTATATGTGGTCAGAAATGCTATTCAGGTGGCAATTTTGGAAATTGGTGGCCATTTTGACCTGGACATGGCAGACTGGGCACCACCCTCGATACGCTTCCATGGGACCCAAACAAATCTAAAGATTTCGTAAGTATATTGATGACTTCCGTCATCTGTGTGTGTGTTTGTTTGTTTGTAGGCACGATAACTCGAGAACGGAAGAAGCTACCAATGTCAAATTACACCACGTGATTCAGGAGGGTGTTGGCTTGCGCTGCTTAGATTTTGGTCAAAATCGGTCAAAGGTCAAGGTCACAGTGAGGTCAAACATTCGATTTTTGATGGTTTGGTACAGAATCATCGTAGAAACTTCTGGTTTGTGTCGCTACCTTCTCTAGAGACAGATTTTATTAGACAAGGTCAGAGGTCAAGTTGACGATTTCGTAAGTACCAGCCTATGACTGCTTGTTGTTTTGTTTTTTCATGTTGTTTTTTTTTTACATGAAAGATATTTTATATGAGCATCCAGGAAGCTATTATATTGGTGACCAATGGAGTGATCTGGAATTTGTACTCAAAACAATGAATTTTTTTTTTACTTGAAACAAGGAAATTTTAACTTGCATATGGACAATGTTGCTGGTTGCGTAAAGACAGGTAACGGTTATACAGAGGTGGCCGTTAAGACAGGACAGGTCAGGTCAAGTCACGTATGGGAGCATGTGCTGGAGCAGCGCGTTGTTGCGTCCACTTTCCGCCGGTACTCCAGGGGCCTCCATCGGGCCTCCATCTGGCCACCCCCCAGGGAGATACCTGGCCCATCCGCATCTCCTTGAGATGCTGTCAACCTGCTCTAACCACGAGGCATGTGGTCGGCCCATTAGCCTCCGCCACTCACGAGGCTCCATCGCCGAAATAATCTGGTGAGCAGGATCAGCGTCAGGAAAATGAGCCACATGTCCACACAGCCACAGCTCATGCTCATCGACTATACAGGTAACAAATCTCATTTGAGTCTCTCTCAGCAATCGTTCGTTTGACACAAAGTCCGACAAGCAACAGCCAAGGATTCTCCAAAGAGACCTGGTACCAAAGGAATCAAGTCTCTGTCTCAGATCCCTGTTCAGAGTCCAAGTCTCACATTTGTAGAGCAAGAATGGAAGCATCAAGGACCTGAAGACTCAGACGTTCGTCGTCCTGCACAGGTACCGACAGCGCCACTCCCCATGATCCAGTGAATCCACGATTCATCAGGTCTGACCCAGACGTCTGTTGACCTCTGGCTCTGAGCCAGCAGAGACGAGAATATCACTACCAAGGTAAGTGAATCTCTTGTGAATGACAATTCACACAATGCGTGAATTCCTCTAAGTAGGACGAGAATCACTTGACCACATGTGATGCTCCACCACCTCACAGATTCCTCGCATATCGGCCTCCTTGTCCACCCTTAGCGCACGTACAGTTTTACGCCTCAGCTCCCTGAACAGCTCAGCTCTGCCATTCAGCCTGGCCCTGCAACTCTGGTCAACGGTATCCAGTGTCCCTTGAGACAAAATTCTTCTTCGCCCGACGGTGAGTTCCAAGACATCCACCGGCAACATCAAAGATGGTGGTCTTGAAGGCACTCCACAACTCTTCAGGATTCCCCAAAGCACCCAGACCCCCAAATCTCCACTCAGCCTGTTCGCAAACTCCTCAGCGACCCCATTATCCTTGAGCTTGCCAACATCCAGCCGAGGCTGTGATGGTATCATTCTCCCGGATTAAAGTTGCAACTTCAGAGTTGCTGCAACAAGCCTGTGGTCGGTATTGAGGAACTAAGCCCTCCAGGAGACCCTGCAGTTCTGGACCATCCTCCAGCGACCATCAACGAGAAAATGGTCAATCTCTTTTGCCATACCACCAGCATTGGAATACCAAGTCCAGCAATGAACCTGTGGTGATTATTGCACCCAATGTAAACCCACAATAACAGACAGCATTGACGACGTGGTTTCGCAGCCATATTGGATTTTAGCGAAAACCTTTAAAATCTCTCTCAAATCACCCATCTGATCGATGCTGGTTCATGGTGATGAAACCCATGAACCAGCCACCCTAAAATCATGACTTCTTGCAAAGTGAAGGAACTTAGTGCTATTCTGGCTCACAGTCCCAGACTACCCATGGGGACAAACACACGTCTCATAACCATCCCTATCAGTTCCAGTTGATGCAGTGAAATCCCCCAAGCCTAGAAGAGTATCTCACCTGGGGCACTGATCAACCAGAGGCTCGAGCATGGCATAGAATGCGTTCTTCACAGTGAGATCATTCGCCTCATTCGGAGCATATACAGAGACCAGGGAAATGACACCCAAGGAGTGACGAATCCTTAGTCTCATAATACTCTTGTTGACCAGTGTTACCTCAATTATCATTGGGGTCAGCTTATTAGACGCAGGTACAGGACCTCCTTGGGCATGGTCACCATCAGAGCGACCAGACCAATAGTAGGTGTAACCACCTGCCATGATCTCGCCGCAATCCGGTCTCCAATCCTCAGGGAGTGCTGCAATACCGATGTCCAAAGGCTTGAGCTCAGATGATAACAGAGACAAGTGATCATCCTTTCTTAGGGATAGGACATTCCAGGCACCCACTTGAAGGGACCACCTCAGGTTAACCCAAGGAGACTGCCGTCTGGTGGACGACAACTCAGCACCACCCCGACACATACTACCGCAATCTGACCCGGGAAGGTTACCCCGTGGTTTTAGTCTTATCACCAAAGAGTGAGGGTCCCCAAAGGCTTTGCCCCAATCCGGTCATCCAATGAGATGCACTGCAAAGGGAAGCTGCACAGGAGGTATTCCCAAGGAGTTTTGCGGAGTGAAGGGTCTTATGATGGCCAGAGTGCAAATCCTGCCACCAACTCACGGCACAATATAAACCCGTTAAGACAGGTTTGACTGTAATTATACAAGAAGCTTTTTGTGTTTACCAATGGAATCAGTTTGAACAGGTAGTATAAATAGTCTACTTTTTTGGAAATAGTGCCATCCATTGTTAATTTAAACAAGAGGTTTGGCTCTCGGCCATCCTATACTCAGACAAAAACAAGCCACACAAAAAACACAACCACGTACCTGCAGCTGGCTACACAGCAAATCGGTTGCACGTGGGCCTGGACGGCAGTATGCCGCAGTCTGTTGGTTGGCCACAACTACGAGCTCCTCACTGATGATCTCACGGAGGACAAGAAGTCGCAGCAGTCGCTCTACATTGTGCCGTGACATCGAGGAGCCCACACCAAACACAGGACTGGACTGATCGCGTGCATTCTTGCACCCTGGATAAACCCACAAAGCAGACTGGTGTAAAACAGGTAAAAAACAGTCAATGGCACAAAACATCAACACCTGCAGGTTGAAGTAACAGTGTAGTTCCCTACTTGATGTGAGTAAGAAGTAACAGTAAGGTGTCCTACCAAGGAAAATATCCACCAACATGTTGAGTGTAAACCGAGAAGTACTTGATTGCCCCCATCTTCCCACTGCAGTTTTCTCCTTCAGGAACTGAATCAAAATCTGCACCTCCTTGGTAACATTTCGTTGAATGAATTTCTGCACAAAGGGTTTTCCAGGGGTTTCAATCATATTGAGGAGCAATATGTCAGAATTCACTCCACCACAAGACCAGTTTGTTTACATTTCAAACAAATCTACCTAGTTACTATCATTATAGTGAAAGGAGGCGATCAAACCCTAATAATTAAGGTGCCTATTTATTGTTGTACGGAATTTTTTTTTCCGCCCTCACTTTTTCACGTTAATTCAATATTCTCCACGTGACCGATGGACTGGACTGATCGCGTGCATTTGACTCTTGGCCATCCTATACTCCACAAGAATGACATGAGAAAGGAAGAGGGGTTGGGTGGGGGGATCGATCTGTATGTTCAAATTGTTTTCATTAAAAGCTTAAACTATATGTATAAAAGTAGCTTCAGCTCGGTGTCACCATGCATGCCTGCCTGCACCCATCAAAAAGAAGAACGAGAACAAGAACAAGATGTCTGAATATAAAAGGATATACATTTTGAATGGAGACGGACTTTGTATTTTGCATTTCTATTTTGATTTCCCTCTTAATGTGTTGTTGTATATTATTCAGTATTCAGCATCTGGAAAGGCCATCATGAATATCACCATAACACTATCCCCCTCTTCGCTCCTCACACCACCATATTTTATACATATCCTGAAAGCGGATGCAAACGGCCTTTGCTTTCTAGTGTTTTATATATTTTTAAATTTTATTTTTCGCATACAATTTTAAAAAGTAATAAAATGCTTAATGTTTTCTATATTTTATTATTTTGCTATGGATTAAACCCATCTGTTATTAAATATGGCTTATGGTACATTTGACCCCTTCCCCCCCCCCACCTCCCCAATCCTGGCTTTTGGCTCAGTCCACGATGTAGATTACAACATATCATGTGTGGAAATGTCAATGCGACTATCGTTTTAAATTTAATAAAATGCTTAATGTCATGTATTGTGTTATTTTGGTATAAATTAAATCCACCTATGTTATTAAATTGTTTTAATACTTGTTTCAGTTGATTTGGAGGATGGTTTGGATATGTATTGCTTTTTGAATGGTTCTGTCCACTCTCCACCCCCCCCACCCCTCCCTTTCACGATCCTGGCCTGGTTTGGATGAGTCCACATTTCGTTCGAGTTATTTTCGTAATTAAACGATGAATGTTTTCTACATTTTTAGTAAATTTTGAGTTGCAAGCACCAACTCAGAGACAAAGTAACTTCCTCACGTTGGAATCACCATCATGACTTGAACAGTTATTGAGGTAGGTCAGGCTATAGTTTTACATTATTTTGAGGGGAAGAAGTATAAATTGGTGTTTTAGCGATCTCTCGTGGTATGTTAGCGATGTATTCTGATGTCTTTTTTTTTAAACACTCGATACGTCCTTTTAAACGTATTTTTAAAGACGTCTTTTTTTAAGTTCAGAAAATGCTCGAGAACAAAAGGTATGGCTTTTAAATGCACTTTTTTTTCCTGTATCACCCCTCTATATGGAGTACTACCGCATTCCATGATAGAGAAGAGATACCATAATCCACGACATTTCATTTCTGCTTCAGCTCCACAATAGCACACAATGTGCTGTATAATCACTGACACAAGCTTGTCTGGAACACATCATTGCTGTGTAATCGATAGACTTGCCTGTTTTGAGCAGCAGTTATCACAGGCAACAGAAGGATTCTCACGACAGAAGCTCTGGTCAAAGTACTTCTCTCCAAAATAAGCAAGCAGCTGTGAGCGCCGACACTCAGTCCTGTTCTCACAGAAGTGGACCATACTTCGTAGGTTGCTTAAATGCATTTGTTGAGTGGTGCGGGTCCCCTCGGCTTGGCACATCACCAGGGTGAAGGGACGAAGAATGAGAAAAATGGTGTGCATGATTACAATACATTAAACGTTATTAGTCTGTCAAAAATGGATCTACACTCACACATGATGAGACGGTGGATTCGATGCATATCTGGATAGCAGTAGAACAGTACACATCGTGAAAGCTCTCCATCACGGCCTGCACGCCCAGATTCCTGCACAACACATGTGTGCAACAGCTTGGAGTAATATGTAGTCTTGTATCTCAAAATTAAAGCACAGAGAAAAAGATATATGTACAAGGAAAAACAAGAAACAAAACCTGGTAAAATCCTTCAATGGATTTGGGCAGCGATGCATGGATGACGAACCGCACATCTGGCTTGTCTATGCCCATGCCAAAAGCTACTGTAGCACAGATCACCTGAAAGTCACATGAATGACATGGTTTTCAAGATCCTTGTTTAAACTCAGTCTCAAACACAAACTTAAATCCATAAAGTTACTTTAAACCCTCATCAAAATATCTTTAAAGCCTTGCTGAAAAATAGTGGTTATATTTTAACAAGGTATAAAAAAGAAAAGCTACAGAGAACTAATTTTAAGAACTTGGTAATCAGATGTTTATAGAAGAAATATACATTTAAAAAAAAACAACAAAAAAAATACAAATGTAGTGTCTTGAACAAATGTAGTCACGCGACCTGAACAACAAAACATGGTGACATTCAATTAATTTACATATTACATAGGAAGAAATGGTAAAAATTAATTCAATGTATTGAAGGGTACACAAGCATTGAAATAGATATGAATTATGTAGTATTCTCAATAAGGCCACCTAGCAATTTCTATCAACTCTAAAAATGCCAGAATAAGCAAACTACCTCACAAAGTGTACGTAAAAACAGTTGGTTATCGTAGCTTCCGAAAAAAGTAAAATCCTTTGCCTTGATCAATGCAAGGTAAAATGTCATAAACACACTTCTTAAGATTGAAAATAAAGGCTCAACATACTGTTGCGGATCCGGGGTGGCGGGATTCTCACCCAACTCTTGGTGCCACCCTCACCACCGCCGTCTCCAGGGTTTATAACGCCGGCTGGCTCGGCACAGGCTTCGGGTCACGCGTCTTCAATCGTGATACCAACGTAATTCAGGGCCTTACCAGTTGGGGAAATAGAACCCCGGTTACAGACTGGTTTTGTCAGATGCCGAGCGTTTTCTGCCAGTCTGAAACCATTTTGGTTTTATATACCAATCGAGCGAATTGTTTCTCAGCACGGCACGAATAATTCAAGGCGGCAAATCTCGTATAACTCAGCCAGATTTATCGGGGAACACAACACAAGCAAAACATTCATGACTGTTTTTATTAACAATCTTCAACCCGTTCTTAACTGGGGAACTATGGGTTTCGAGGGTTTCGAGGGGGTCCCTACCGAGATATGCCTTAAACAACATGCAGACAAGACCGACAGACAGCATGCAGACAAGACAGAGTACTTGGTGATGTTTCATGGACGAGAGGAAAGTGTCAAAAGCACAAATGTTGCTCGTAACAAGCCGATGTCCACGGATTTGAGCCCAAGCTCGAACACGCCGCATGACGAGACGGCGCTCGCCTTCCTTTTTCGCACCGCACGCGGTCTCCGCGCGCTCTGACCCCACGTAAGGTCGATGGCACAAGACCGCCAGATCGACGATGGGTCCCAGGTAGTTTCTCTCAAGGTCCAGCATACAAGTCCAGGCCTGGCCTGTTCACCAGACAAGGCCAAATCGGGGTGCCGGGCTCCGGCAGGCTGTGTCCATTGGATTCCAAGACGTCGTCGAGCCATGAGGTGAGTAGGGACAGTCGGAGGCTCCGTCGTTAGACGCAGGTTGAACCTGTCGATCACCTCCTCTCGAAGCAGACTCCAGACTCACAGCAGCCCGGTCCTCTCCCTGCCGATTGCACCACTCGCTTTCCTTTTTCCTTTCGGCGCTCGTGGCTTCAAAACCGACTGCCGTTTTTGTACTTCTCCCAAAACTGAACCACTCCAAGAGGTCTCCGTTCGCTGCCGAGGGCAGACAGACCTCCTGCAGTCCTTTCCCTGCCTTTCCTTGCCTTTCCTTCGGCCCTGGCTCGCTTCTCCAGGCCACAGAAGGCAGACCCGGCGCGCCCAAGTCCAGTTTCTCTCCCGGCAGAATCACCACTGTCTCTGCTTCGTTCGCTCGCTTCAAAGCCACTGGCTCCTCCCCCTTTACGAAGCCGACAAACTCCTTCCCTTAGTTTTACTTCCTCTTTTTGGCCACTCCCTCTCAGCCGACTGGGCGGGGCCTATCGTCCCGAGAGGGGAAGGAAGAAGAGGGAGCTCTCGATCCACCACCACCGCACAAACAATAAACAGCCTCTTACAACTCCCGACACACATGTAACGTCCATTTTACCGAACAGCCGAGCTAAACATGCATTTAATGGGGGATCTGAGCTAATCCTATATTTAGTAGCCTACTAAGGGCCATTTCCATCACAATACATTCATCAACAATCTAAGAAGATGTCATATCATTTTGGCATTACCAAGTTATTTATTTATTATTATTTTAACAAAATCTGCAGTCTACATTAATTGAGCAAGGTGACAGAGGGAGAAAAAGGCAATGCACTGCCAATGAGACACCGGAACAATATATGGATGAATGAACAGGAGGAAAGAGAGGTGAAGGAAGGAAACATCAACCTGCAATGAGAAAGGGAGTGTCGGGGGTGGGGGTTGAGGTATAGGAAAAAAAATGTGTGGGGATGGGATGGAGAATGACGTGAACGGGTTGTGTACTTTGAACTTGCAGCCGTGGAGTTAAGAGTGAGATAATGGCTCACAAAAGCTTCTTTCCCCTTGAGGGGAAGGCCTTTATAGAACAGAGCATTGACAAACCCCATTGTTTGGCAACCAAAAGAGGGGGGGGGAAGGAGGGAGATGTCTGACAGTGGAGAGAAAAGCAACATCACAAAGCGGTGTTGCCGGGAGTACTCAAATGTTTCGGTTTGCGATCCATACTGTTAGGAAAGGGGGAGGAACAGGAATCAAGAAGATGGGGCAGTATAGGTGGTGGGTGGAAGGACACAGGCGAGTAAATGGCACTTTCAAAATGACTTAATCCACCCCAGAATACTTGGCATGCATGCGCAGAAACCCAAGTGGTGCTTTTTAGCATCATAAATTATATTGTGTGTGCGAGATCAAGATTGTTACCAAAAATGGCTCACAAAGCTTCAAAGAGAAGTCGAAAATACTTGTGAAAAGTACCTGAGAAAAAGGGATGTGCCTCTTCACACCGAAAGACTTGAACTTTCTCAGCTCGCCGAAAGAGAAGCTGCTCATACTATAAACTCCTGACTATGTGGGTCGGTGCAAGAACCGAGAGGACGGGCGTGTGCTCCACAAACCCCTGATGGATTGGTAACAGTGAATGGACTGTATATTTGGATAAGGTGCTTCTGAACACCAATGGGAAGACATATCTGAGGCTTGGGAATGTACAGGGTAAGTTTAAAATGATGATATTTACTGTTAATCACATTGGGAGGGGACAAGAGCTGTGAGGGTTAAGTATATTGTTGTTCTTCTGTAAAACCGCATGCCTCCAAGGCAATGGCACACAACAGACAGTGATCCCAAGCAATTATTTCAATAGTGTACATCTTAGTTAGTCCCTTCCATATATCTAGTGGGTAAAAGGGGAAAGATGCATTGCGTGGGACTCTCGGAGTTGGGTCTATCATATCTCTTTAACTTTTTACACAAAACATGCAAGCAAGCACGCATGCCATGCAATAAGAATGAGCAACACGCTACGAGCAACTCCAGCATGTTCGTGCTGCGAGTGCTCTTTGCCGACAATGCATGGTACATCGTTCCTTTGGAGTTTGCGCATCCATTCTCCTTCCAAGTGTGCACGCCAATTCCCAACCGCCACCTCTCCTCAGACCTCATTCTGCTCACCAAGTTCACAACTGCTTCACGCAACTGGGAAAAATATCCCCGCAACAATTCAAACTAACTCATGACATTTATTCACCAATTTCACTACAAACACCATCTGGCACTCACCCCTTACCATGGATGCCACTTGTCAATGATCATTCGCTACAAATGCCACATTGCCACCATCTCTGACTACAAATGTCATAACAAGAGTGCTTTACTCTATAACCGCAGAAACTGCCCCATGGTCACCAAATCCGTACCAAAGCATCAAGGTACCCAGAGGAGATGCAGATCGAGCCATTTCAAGGCCATTTCGAGCCATTTCAAGGCACAACACAAAGCACGAACGTGCGCTGCAGCTTGTGAAGGGACCGACAGGTAGCGCAGGGATTTCGCTACAATTCCATGTTGAAGTGAGGATCAGTGCACAGTCGGGGTTGGAAAACGCATCCGAAGACCGCGGCCCCATGTAAAGCCCGAAGCTCCGACCCACGTCAAGGTCAGCGAGTAACTGGCCCATTTTTCGTATGAGGTCTGGCGGGGCATGGCTATGGCTGATGTGGACCAATAGGGGGAGTGGGATTTTGCTTACAGCTCGTTTTGATCCAATTCCCAGCACTTTCCCTTCGTCTGGGCCCAAAAAAGGGCAGAGCGGAGCCAATCAGGGCCTTTTCATCAGTTCGCTCAGTCAGTCAGTTTGTTGGCCAGTTTGTCCTTTTCACCATGCTCGTCCGGTCAGCTCATTTGTTGCTGCTGCTGTTCATCCTTTCGTGCTCGAGGTTGTCAGCAGTGCTGCAGAGAGGAATGCGGAGCCAGGTGAGATCAGCGAGCAGACAGTCGGCAAGTTGAACATCGGCGCAGAGCGAGAGGCACCGCGAATCCCAGTGACCAAAAGTGGGTCGCACACTGCTGCCACGAGGCGGGGCCGCTCCATTTCCAGCGATCCTCATTAGGTACAGACATTTACACATACAGATTCTCACACACATGGGATAGGAACTTTCTTCTTGCGCATCTTTTTCTACCATCTTTCTCTCTCTATCTCGTCTACTGTGGACACACAAAAAAGCATCAACGTGGGCGAATCCCGACAGTTCTTTTAAGGGCAGAACCTGAAGGAGCAAAATGAACTGACTCGCATTTCATATCTTCCTCTCGCACTACGCCGCACCCCTCCCCCCCCCATGTTGCACTATGCTTGCACCTCACACTCCCACACCTTACACTCCCACACCGGAGACACCCAGTATTCCTCTTAGCTCTCTCTCTCTCTCTCTCTCTCTCTCTCTCTCTCTCTCTCTCTCTCTCTCTCTCTCTCTCTCTCTCTCTCTCTCTCTCTCTCTCTCTCTCTCTCCCTCTCTCTGTCTCTCTCCTTAAGCGTTCTGGGTTGCGTTCGTCTGCCGACCACACCAGGTATTAAGAGGTCATTTACCCTCACCCGCTTTCTCTCTGGGCTATCTAAATTTGGTGTGTGTGTGTGTGTGTGTGTGTGTGTGTGTGTGTGTGTGTGTGTGTGTGTGTGTGTGTGTGTGTGTGTGTGTGTGTGTGTGTGTGTGTGTGTGTGTGTGTGTGTGTGTGAGAGAGAGAGAGAGAGAGAGAGAGAGATGGCGCCTGTCATGATAATGCAAGTTAAGACTGCATAATATTTAATGGCATAACTGCTCTGTGTCTGCTTTTGAAAGATTGTTGCCTTTTGCCACACCCCAAAAATTCCTTTCTTTCCCTGCTGTACATTCCAATAAACCCCATTTAATGTGCTACATAACTTTCCTCGCATTCTGGTTGTATATAAATGTGCTGTTTAGAAATGTTCCCAGCTCATTTTTGTCTTTTCCTTCATTGGTCCAGCATTGCGCACACCCTAACTTAGCTGGGATGTTATTCCCCAAAGATTCGCTCCGTAGCCATAACGTACTTGGCAGTTCCACTCGGCTGCACCTGATATGGTAAGTAATCTGGTTAACACAAGTACGTACCGAGGGCACGTTCCTCGGTAAGGTCACGTGACCCTAAGGTAAACGGTTTGTTATACGGAGGACGCTCAGTCACATGGTCGAGTTATTGGCGTTTGTGGTTGATTAGCGACCCGACGCATCACAAAGTTATTCGTGTGCAACTGCCTGCGATTCCAGTGAGGCTGTAGAGTAACCCGAGACACCACCTCCCTCGTGGTTTCTCCTGTGATGCCAGCCCGCAACAATATTGCTTGTTTGGTTCTGGGGCTACAAGAGAAATTACACGAGTTGTTTTTTGCATATATTGTGAAAAGTTGAAGATTTTGAAATTGCCACTCTTTCATCTACATCCTGAAAATAGTTTTTAAAAGACTATTTGAATCACGGATTTCATTCTACAGTAGTAACGGAAGTTTAAAAGTGACTGGCGAGTGGAACCGAGTCAATGTAAACACACACAGTAGATGCGTGAAAGGCCTCATTTAGCATTCATACATCACTTTGAAAGTCTCATGTTTCCTATGTAGTTGAGACATAATTATATCCTCTTCTCTGTCTATATATATATATATATATATATATATATATATATATATATATATATATATATATATATATATATATATATATATATATTTATTTTTTTTTAAATAAATATCATCCACTTATCATGGTGGCATTCACTGAGATATTGAAGTAATTTATGTGCTTGTCAAGTTCTTCAATTGCACAAATGGAAGAAAGATTACGACAGTTGAGCTGCACAAGAAACAAAGGTTTCTTAGGGTGACAAAGTCCTTTCATTGCTCTCATTTCAGATGAGATCCGTCCTTGCGGATTTAGGGTCTCATCGTCATCAAGGCCGGTAAACCTGAGATAAATGAAAGTTTGAAGCAGGGGCTTGAACTCTGGTGCTGTTATACAAACTCATCATGCTTTCAACTGGCTATGACTACGGTGCATCGCCACTGTTATCGAGTTCTGACAGTGGAGAGAAAAGCAACATCACAAAATGGTGTTGCCGGAGGAAGTTCCACAATTTTTATGTGCACCAGAGGTGTAAAAATGTAATTCCAGAGAGCCAGATTGATCACAAAGCTCAGAGTCTAGGCAATGTTAAACAAAATATTGTTTCAACCTGTCCATTATATGCATGTCCCTATGTAAATCATGAGCAACACTACACTTGTGTGAACATTTGTTTGTTTTTCTGCAAACACTGGATATTCTGATTTTAAAAAAAAAAAAATTCACATCAGCCAGAAGGAGGATTGCATAATTATGTTGAATTGACAATTTTCTAAAAAAGCAAGAAGACTGGGAGCTGTTTCACAAAATAGAGGTATTTAAATTAAAGTTAGCTGTGCAACTTTGTCTTTGTGATTAATGTCGCTGAAACTTAGTTATGTGCGTATGTATCGTTATGTCCGGCTTCCTTCTTGGGACTACAGTGCAGTAATTGGTCTTTATTTTGATTCCCCAGAAAATGACAATTGATAAGGTGATGGATGACCTGATGTCATTCATGACCCTCCTGGGTCTGCTGCTCAACACAACAAAACAACACTAAGCAAGTGTTGTCATGCTTCGAGCATCCACTCCGAGTCTGGGAGGTTGGCGGTTCAAACCCTAGCCAAGTCATACCAAAGACCTTTTTATTTTATTTTTCATGGTACGTGCTGCTTCCTTGCTTAACGTTCAGCATTTAAAAGGATAAGGGCATGCACAATCCACATCGGTTGGTATCCATGGGGGAGAAGGAAGTTCCTCCTTTCGAAATGCCCCACTGAGTGCGGTAAGGAAGGCGGTGTGACATCTCTGGTACCCAGAGTGCCCCAGGAAGTGATAGCATTCTCCCACAACTCAGTGGCTGTGTTTGTCCCATCTAACAATCCTGTGTTGTGTCTCGTGTGTGTGTGTGTGTGTGTGTGTGTGTGTGTGTGTGTGTGTGTGTGTGTGTGTGTGTGTGCCTGTCAACACCACCACATGCTTTAAATCCTGTCCCCCCAAAAGAAAAGAATAGGGGCAATGCCCCTAGGTCACATGATAGAAAAATGATACTGAGGAGGAAGTCAACGTGGGATGGATTCAGCAAAATGTACCAATGAACCAATGTTATAGCAAATACATATTCAACCACTCCCCCCCCGCCCCCCCCACCTCGTACAACCCCTTAGACCCCAATTTTTTTTAATGTCGTGCACAACCTTTGGTACATTATGGGTGATGACGGTTGGAATCAAGTGTCATTGGAATTGTGTAAGTAAGTCCTGAGAAGAAAGCAAATAACCTTTGGGGAGCAACCCCACCTAAACTCCCTCCGGAGAACCCTCAGACCCTGATTTATTTAATGCCGTAAACAAACTTTGGTACATCACGGGTGATGTAGGTTGTGGTGAAGCTTCATCGAAATTGTGTGTGTAATTTCAGAGAAGAATTTGCAAGTGTTTATGGACAGACGGACAGACGACGCACCATCCCATAAGCTCCCCAGAACTACATTCCAGGTAATCTAAAAAAAAAGAAAAAAAAAAGAAGCATTAAGAGCTTTACGCACTTAATTATAGTGAAACAACATAAGAAGGAAGCTACAATATCATCTTCGTAGCAGAGCAGCAGTCCTACATGTAGAAATTTTACCCATGAAAAAGTCAATTTAGCCAACAGTGGTCATTGCTGTCACTACAAACTCACAGCAGGCCATTTTTCGTGTTATCACACAGACAATGTATAATTTCCTCTCCGGCTGGAAGTGGCCTGTTTGGCCTTACTTTGGACACCCCACAATGGCAAGAACTAGTTTGAATGAGACATGCCTCACCTTGCATTGTTTCTGATTTACCCAGAGGCCTTGAACAACGTCACGTTTGTCATCGGTGAGCCCAGCATGGTATGCCAGCGCTAGGATACCTGCTCTACACAGCACATCGGCTGAGGTTTGACACTCCATTCGTGAAAGGCAGTACACAATGCCTGCATCACCTGCAAATACAAACACGTACTTACATCATATTGTATTTTTGTATCCCTAATGTTAGTACCTATTCATATTTAAGGTTTATTATGAAAGAATCATGTCTGGGTGGGGAGTATACCACATTGGCCCTTTATATTCTCTTTTCATGTATACTTGTAAAGCCTTAATAGGAAGAAGCTTCAGAGTTGTATTTTGATTCAAGCTTTATCAGAGCAGAAAATAGGGAGGAGAGGAGTATTGCTTACCTCTGCCATTAACAGCACCAATGCAAATATCCGACAGGTAACCATAGAAAATGTACGCCTTCCTTTGGAGAGAAATTTCAACCAGGGTACTTACGTGGGTAGTTTGTGATAATCCATTGAGCACAATCATCTGCGATCGTTTTTAGCTTCTTGGGTAAGACTTCATACTTCAGGTTCACTCGGTTGAAGCTTTGCGTGAAACTGCCAAAGGATACAAGAGCTTTAAGCTTTATCAATTTTTCATCCTCCATGCGTGAAAACAAAACAATGTAACTGAGAACCAAAAAAACATCATTTCCAAAATGGCTTCTGCATCCTTATTGGGGCTTTCAATAGCAACTTTCATTGTTTTGACGATTTGTATTAGCTCCAACATTGCTATTTCACAATCAAGAAGATAAACTATCAGGCATCTCAAAATGAAAAGCCCGTCCACATCCGCTTTGTACTCAAACTAAACAAAGAATACAACAGCTAAAAAAAAAAAATTGTACATTTTATTAATTGGTGTTTTCCATATTCTCATCATAAAGGTTTGTTGAAAATTTGATGATAAACGCTCAAATGGTAAAACGTTATGGCCTGGACAGACACACTGAAGCTCAATCTATACTAATAAATGTCAGTGTGTGTGTGTGTGTGTGTGTGTGTGTGTGTGTGTGTGTGTGTGTGTGTGTGTGTGTGTGTGTGTGTGTGTGTGTGTGTGTTTGTGTGTGTTTGTCCTCCATTACTCCAAAACCATGAAACCTAACAGCCTGAAACTTTGCATGCATACGAAGGGAACTCCAAGGAAGTGCACGAGTGAAAATTGGGTGTTTGGGTTAATTAACACACCCCATTTGAAGATAATCAACAGCCTTATCAGGGGCATCCTCAGCAACCTTGCTCGCTGGAGTCTGAAGCCACCATGTTTTTTTTACCTGCTCAACCATGCCTTGACTTGGAACAGCTCGGCCGCAACGATTTCTTCACGATAAAGTTTATTTTTCACTTTGCTCAGTAATATTATCGAATGCCTGTTCATCATAGCTACAAATCACTGGGTACATTGCAATGCTTATAAACGCTCAAAGACACCAACGTTCGTGGTTTGATTTCATTTCTGTACATGCCATAACCTTGAGAATCTCTTAAACTAAGCCAAATTACAAAATTTAAGCTCCAGATTTGAACTCGGCAGCAGTTCCGATGCTATAAAGGTGTTCATTTGTCCAACTCTGACATTGCTTGGGCGTTTCCGGGTGCATGGTTTTATCGATGGCAATTGGTAATTGCTTGCCAAGCCAGGCGTTCCGTTGGAGAGCTTGCTTGAGTGCTTAAGCCACTTACCGAGCTCCACACAGTCGATAGCGGAACAGTTTGTGTCCCGATCGAGATGTAGTCGACAGTTACTACAAGGTAGAGATATGAAGCTTTGTGGTACATATGGGTAGATTTAGATCGGTAAGGACTCTCCACAGGTGTGTGGACATGCTATGACCCTTACGGGCATTGATCCTGTATCTCATGGAGGTTCTCTCAGGTTTTCCATTCTCCTCATGATTGTTTCTAAAGCATTTGGTTATCGGGTTTGCTTTACAAAGGTTATACGTTTCCCTTTGTGAGTTTCAAGGCAAAATATATTTGTAACGCCCGATTTCCAAGACGTTTACCATATGAACACACACAAGCATTTAAAGGCCATTTTCCCCACTAAAGCAGGGGTTAGCCTTGCGGGTGCCATGACAATCTTCTCCACTTTACCCTATTTTTTGCATCTCCCCTTCTTAATCCCCTTGCCCACATTTCTTCTTCCACCACCTTTAGCCAAGTTTTTCTCGGTCTTCCCCGTCCTCCACTTCCGACTACACTCATTTCCAACACTCCTCTCACCCAGTCACTTTCATCCTTCCTCAATACATGACCCAACCATCTCAACTTGTTTCTCGTCACAACATCCATCACAGACTCTATTCCCATCATCTTCCGCGAGTCATTATTTGTCTTCCTCTCTCTCTCAACGATACTCCATACATCCACCGAACCATTCGCATTTCCACCCTTTCCAGCCTTTGTTGCTGCTCCATGTTCATTACCCATGTCTCACTCCCATAAATCATCGTAGTCCTCACATATGTAGCATACACCTTTCCCTTCAGCTTCAACGACACTCCCCTCTTCGTCAGCACGCCACTCAGTTCCCGAAACTTCTTCCATGCACATCTCACTCTTGCAACCGTCGAAGAGTCTGTTCCACCTTCTCCATTCAGCATGTCTCCGAGATAGCAAAATGTTTTCACACCTTCCAGCTTCACACCATCTCCAAGATCCAATTCAACAATTCCTTCATCTGCAGCTCCCTCTATGCACACCTTACACTTGAAAGTAGCTGCCACACTGGTTAATGACCCTCTCACCCCACTACATTTTCGATGAACCCATTCAGCACACATTGTACACTGAATGGAGTTCACTCCGACACCCTTCCTGCACACACCACACGGCCACTTCCCAGTCCTTTCCACCTCACCACATGCTTTACCACTTGCCATCACCTTCGTCTTTCCGATATTCACCTTCAAACCTTTTGCCTCCATACATTCCTTCCACATGTTCATCTTCTCCTTCAGTCCATCCATACTCTCTGCAATCAACACCAGATCATCTGCATACAGCAGCTCCCACGGTAAACCCTCCTTTACCCTCCGAGCCAGCAACTCCATCACAACTACAAATAGAAGTGGACTTAGTACCGACCCCTGGTGCACTACCACCTTCACTTCAAACTCACCACTGTTCCCATCCTTCGTCCTTACAGCTGTGCGCGCTCTCTCGTACATTGCCATCACTACTCTGATCAACCATTCCTCCACTCCTAACTTCCTCAATGCCCATGTCATTACTTCACGTGGAACCCAAGCAAATGCTTTCTCCAGATCAACAAACCCAAAAAAACAACTTCTTCCTCTTCTCCATGTACTTCTCCTGCAACTGCCTTACAATAAAAATTGCATCTGTCGTTCCTCTTCCTGGCATAAATCCAAACTGCATTTCGTCAATCTTTACCTTCTTCCTTATCCTCTTCTCCAACACCCTTTCCTTCATTCCATGCTCCAATAACTTTATTGCTCTATAGGAGCCACAGTCCAGAGGGTCACCTTTCCCCTTGTACAGAGGGACGAGGGTACTCAGTTCCCAATCCACTGGAATGCGGCCTTCTTTCACCACCAGATTACAGATCTCTGTCATTCTCTTCACACCCCAACTTCCCGCTGCCTTCAACATATCTCCCACAACTCCCGTCGGCCCTCCTGCTTTTCTACTCTTCATTGCTCTTATAGCTTCCTCAACTTCCTTCTCAGTTATCTTCTCTGCTGGTCCTAAAACTGGGTTACTCTCGATGTTGCTATCCCATTCATTTTCTACATTCAACAGCCTTTCCATATAATCTCTTCCATCTTCCTTTAATTCCATCTGAGTCCACACCGATTTGTCCCACTTCATCCTTCAAGCAACTCACCCCTGTCACATCAAACCTCTCTCTCGCTATCTGCTTTGCAATCCTGAATACCGCTCTCTTACCCTCCTCCGAATCCAAGCGTTCTCCGAACATTTTCCTATGGGCCTCCTGCGCCTTTGCTACCTCTTCTTTGCAGCCTTCTTGGCTACCTTATAACTTTCATGTGTTGCCTCCCTCTTCTTCCACTGTATCCTTCGCCTTTTTGTATTTTTTTCTTTTCAAAATTACTGAGCCAATTACTGTCCTTACTGCCCAATTACTGCCTGTCCTTACTGCCAATTAGTGCCCAATTAAATTACTGAGAACGTGTTTTCTAAATTACTGAGCCCAATTTTTTTTCCATCTGTCTCATGCAGCTGTATATAAAAATTAATGTTTCTGCACATCTACTTGAAATGTCTATATAAATGTACTGTCGATGCAATTTCTCCAAAATTAGTATAATGGGCTTGAGGGTGATAAAAACAATAATAAAATGTTGTCAATTAAACTTGATATTAAAATAAATGTATTGTTATAAATCTGTTAGGGTTATGGTTAGGGTTAGGGTTTGAAAGAAACCCGTGGGTACAGGTCTGAACTGACGGTGTTTAACGTACTGACAGTATTAATTCTCACATGTGAGGTCTGGGCATCTTGAGTTGGTGCTGGATGTCCTTCTGCACCCTTGGTGTGGCCGTAGCAGTCAGTGCCATCATGGTTACTTTCTGGTAACGGCTGCGCAACTCAGAAAGACGTGTGTAGTCTGGCCTAAAGTCATGACCCCACTGCAAAAAAACATAACAATCAAGTTAGCTTGTGGCCTATCCCCATGTATGCATAAATGTGCAACAGGATTTTGTAATTATTGCCACGCTTCTTGAAAAAAAATAGGGGCAATACCCCTAGGTACTCACCTGGTACATTGATGATACTGAAGAGGAAGTCAACATGAGACAATCATTAACATGTACCAATGAACCATTGTTCGAGCAAATACCTATTTTCGGTAGCAAACCCCCCCCCCCATCTCCAGTAAACTCCCTCAGACTATAATTTTTAGCCACGTCGCGTTGCGAACGCTGGCTCTAAAAGAGCTCCGCGTTGTTCTTCTTCTTGTTGTTCTTCTTCTGCTTAAGACAAAACCTTTAGGACGCAGCTCTTGGACACATTTGTCCTTGTGAAGTAGTATGAATAAACTTTGGTACATCATGGTTGATGAAGGTTGTGGTCAAGTTTCATCGAAATCGTGTGTGTAGTTTCAGAGAAGAGTTGCAAGCATTTATGGATGGACGGACAACTCAGCATCCCATAATCTCCTTGGAACTCTACGTTCCAGGTGAGCTATAAAAAATAAACAGGGGGGATATTGTAATCGAGTCTATCCGTCCGTCACACTATCTCTTCCAAAACAGTTGGGTAGAAATTCACCAAATTTTATTTGGTTGTTATGATCACCACATGGCAAGAATGTGCCAAAGCAGTGTCACTTTTGGCCCCGCCCCCTGGGGGGAGGGGGGAAGGGGATTACTGAAAATTTGACATTGGGTCATTTCACGGTGGAACGTTTTGCTATCTTGCAACTTTTCTTTCAGTGGGGAAACGTGAAGATTTGCAATGGCATGTCATCAACTTCGCTCTAGTTCTTTTTATTGATTTTTCAGTGAGGGGTACACTGCCATATGTTATATGTACCAAGAAGTGTGAATTCACATGCAGACAATATTATCCAGCCAGGGCACGAGTACCAACTACCTCCTCGTGTCGGGCATTGTTGAAAATCCAACCATAGCATGACAAGTCTGAGAGATTGGGAGTTTATGGCTTCATTTGCATAATTACACAACGCAGGTAACACTGCACTTCAATGACCAAATTGGTAATCATTTCCAATGAAACTTGACCTGCATTGCTCTTTATCAGAGTTGTCTGACAGTCCACATCTGGCCGTTGCTCATGTAAATTAGCATGTTAATAAAATTCCACAAGAAGCTTCTTCAACATTGCCCACAACTGGTTGGGAACATTTTCATTGTTCAGAATTAACCATAAATAAATGAAGTACTGCCAAAGTAAGCCTCGACCAGGGACTGAATGCAGAATTGCTGGGGTAGCAATGCATAATGACACGTTTCTGAAAGGCACCATGGGATCTTCAACATCCATGCACAAGTGAATGCTAGCAGATTGGAGAGCAGGCTTAATGACCCCACCAAAGATTGGCCTTCTTCAAGTAAGGTTTCCAGAATTATGCAACAACATACCGTTGTCCTAATTTCATTTGGTGATGCACTCTCATTTATAAAACGTACCATTGATCGCATTCGATTTTAAACTGCACAATAGTTCATTTGGTCACGTGATGCCGATTTGGCAAGAATGACCAAAATATATATTCAAGACTACAATGATTACAATTAGGACTCGGTAAATGAATTACTTTTCATTACAGTAATGTTTGACGGCATAATATCAGTTTCAAGACTTCCATGGATTACAGTACATAGGTATATGAAATAAATAATATGCCAAATTATCGTCACATGATTCAGATGAAAATGAGGGGAAAAAGCCATGGATAGTGTGAGCATCGAGTAGTGTGCGGCCTTTGCGTACAGGTTGTATTACCTGGCTTACACAGTGAGCCTCATCGATGACAAATCGAGCCAGAAGTCCCCTCTGGTACAGATTCTCCAAGGCAGACTGGAGGCGCATGCTTATGCTGAGCTGGAACAGGCCACAAGCAATAGTTATTACAAAATAATCGACACACCAAAATGAAAACTATCAAGTATCCCCTTCTCCCGTTGAATAATGCAAACCTTTTCCGGGGTCACATAGAGAAGCTTTATTATTGGTTCGTCCATGCACAACTGCTGGTAAATAGATGTGGAATCTTTCTCAGACAAACCTCCAGTAAGATGTGTGGCTGGGATCTAGAAAATTAAAAAAAACAAATAAAAACAGAGGTCATGAAACACATTACCCACGCAGTGTTGAGAAACAAGAACATGGGTGGGGTCTGTGAGCAGCAAATTTGATTGGTCGAGATGATGTAAAATGCCGTAATATTTTGTCCAAGTACTGCTAAACGGGAGGGTTTTGAAAGTGCCAAGAAGGAGATTTGTGTTCTACAATGTTCAAGTGTGTAATTCAATTGAAATAAAATAAAGATTTTAAAGGTTGTAGAAAAATAAAATTTACAGAAGTTTGCCACCATTGATGCAGCACCTTTCACACCACCCTATCTAACACGTTACATTGGTTCTTTGTTCCTGTTTTTTTGTGTCCTTTATGACATCACTAAAAAAAAAGTAAGTTTCCTGTTTGGAATGATTTTCAATTTTGTTTCACTACCAGGCAGACAGAGTAAAACTATTATCTTGCTTCTCTGTGTGCATGCATGGTTGCGATGAATTCAGAGGCAAATTACTGCTAAACTGCAGATCCATGTACAAAATATAACATTCATTTGAAATAAAGTTGTTCCTCGATCATAAAATGACGTTTGCAGACAGACAGAAGTAAAGCAATTGCTTAACCCCACCTTCTTGCTTCTCTTGCATGGGGAAATAAATACTGTAACATGTGAGACCCATCAGGCTAAATAGGCTGTGAGCCAGACCCTCAAAATTTGGTCAACGGTACCACCCGGGGGGGGGGGGGAATGCTATGTTTGACTTTTGACAAGGTATAAGTCATGAGATATTGAAAATATATGATAGCATTGAATAACTTTCGGCCTTCTCTATGTTCACAACCTTTATCCAACCCTACCCTAACGTGTGGCAAACCAGTTTTGGGACCTAAAATCACATTGGTCAATTTTCAAATCAGCTTCAGTTGCCCACAAGCAGCCGAAAATATGAACTTTTTAAAATGTCTTTTATTACTTAAAATAAATCTCATCTTCTGCATACAAATAGTGGGTTTAATTTAAATATCAAGGGCCAACGTCAAAAGTTTTTTGTTTTTAGAAACGACACTGTATCCCAAGTACCTGATTGGCACTGTGAGCCCTATTTTTTCCACACTTTGGTTTTACTACCAATACATATCATTGTCAAGTTTTCAAAAATTGGATCAACAGGTACATGCTGGTACATCCAGAAATGTTCTTTATAATTATATTTCAAATGACGATCAAAATAAAAAGTTACAAGATTCCAATATCTTGGCTGATGTTTGTATTGCAAATACAGTACTTCATATTGTAATGATTAAAAAAAAATTATCAGAAAAAAAAGAAAGAAAGATTATGAAATTTGCTTCGAGGTTTAACAAGAGCAGCACTGCCTTAGTTTCAACAAGAGCATGGAACAAATTACTGGTATACTTGTGTGCAGCTCGAGTTAATATCCATCTTCCTCATCGAGTAAGTTGTCCTGGGAAGTTAAGCCCTCTGACAGCTCAGGAGGCCTGCTTGTTCTCACAGTTCCTCAGTTTGCACGTTTCTGTGCATTTGAGTCCACGAGGAACACAGGCACAGTTTGGCTTCTTGAAACTTCTGGAACAAGTACACGTCAGTAGATCGAAGCCAGGTTGTGGAGCGGTTGGTCCATCCATCCAATCTATGACCAGCTGTTGTCTTCCATTGAAATGCTCCAATTTCCAACCATGCTCAGTCAGACTTGGGATCGCTGGATCCCTCAGAAGACTTCTCTTCCATACAGCTGCCTGATAATTAGCATACAATAATGCTTTCTCAAACAGTCTTTGCTGATGACTCCACCCTCTGCTGTACCATCTGTCATCCCTCAGATAGGTAAGCAGCAGCCTTTTCACTCTGCAGATCTGGATAAAATCACAAGCTGGTTCAACACGTGGAACATGTCTTTCAATCCTGACAAATCTCACACTCTCACTACGTGTCTCCGAAAGGACTGTCTGGAACACCCCCCACCCCACCCCCCTCATCCACTTTCTCAACAATCCTCTTGAAGAAATCCTTTCATTCAAGCTTTTGGGTCTCGCTATCTGCCACGACCTTTCCTGGAAAAGCCACATTTCCAAGCTGGTCTCCAAAGCTCGTCGCCGACTGTGCATCCTCCATAGTGCAAAGTTCTTCCTCGGCCCACCTGAGCTCCTGACCACATACAAAGCTTTCATCCACAGCCTGATGGAGTACTGCTATCCCCTCTGGGTTGGTGCTCCCGCCTCTCACCTTTCTTGGCTTCACGCTGTGAAAAACAAGGCATTTAGGATCATTGGTATCTCCCGCGATGAGGCTGAGTCTTTGGGTCTCTCACTCTCTCACCACAGGCAGGTCGGTGGTCTTTCTGTCTTCTACCATCTCCTCTCCAGCCTGCCTCCCCCCCCCTTTGCTCTGCATGAGATATATCCCCCCATATTTCCGCAATGTGCTCAAGGTCTGCCAGTAAGCCCCTTTTGGTAAAACTACCAAAATTAAGATTCACTGCTCACCTTCTCCCTTTCATTTCTCTGTTTTCCTGTCTTTGCAACAAACTACCACACTCTCCTCAATCCCACTCTTCCCTCCAGTTCTTCAATACAGCCATTCACCACCACCTCTTATCTTCCCCCATCCGAAACCTCAATCTTTTCTACCTCCGTTAATCCGCCCCAAACCCACCTCCTTCAACCTTCAAATTCCCTGCTTTCTTTCCTGAAAGTCTCTGTCATGTAAGGACCTGAAAGTCCCTGTAATATCTGTCCGTCTCACTTACCCTGTGTACCCCACCCCATCCCTCTCCCTTCCACAGATCTCCTCATATCTCTGTTCCCCACTGTTTTGTCCTTTCCTCTCCCGTCCCTCTCGTCTCCTGCATTCCCTTGTTGTACGATCTGTGTTAGTTCTCATACGACCCTCAACATTGCAGACAAAAATAAAAAAGTCATCTGCGGAGAATTCCCCATGCAATAACACTCATTAAACTTTGGGGAAATAATCATTGAACAAGAAAAATGAGACCCAAAAGTGCATGTCATAATTTTTCTTCTTATGCTTGTTGTTGTTCTTTTCAGACAGTCCAACTCAAAATTGCTTAAAGCTAAAACTTGGTTTAAACACCAATCGACTGAATTATATAATGGGAAGGTGCAAACTGATCGAAATTTTAATAGTTTGAAAGAATTCCATGAAAAGTAAAGGCCCATTCACACCTTGACGTTTTAGCCAGCTTATGCCGATTTTTGGAAAATTTGTCTAAAACGCTGGTACACGTCGAATACATTATGGGTAAGTTTTGATAACATTGAGAGCACACTGAAAAACACTGCCATACGTCGTTGTACGCTGGCTTTAAACGTTGTACTTTTCGGTTGTCCTCAAAATTTCCATGCTTGAAATTTCAAGACTTATGCCAGCGTATGACTCACACGTTCCGCATAACACTGGCCATAAGTTGTAGGCACATCACGTGATCGTTGACACACGTCGACACGTTACTTGTAAGTTACTCATAAGTCGAAACACATCGAGGTAATGTTTAGCGTACCCGAAACTTATTTCTAACCTATGAGTAACGTGTTGTACTCACGTTACGTGATCGGTGACACACATTACTTGTAAGGTGCTCATAAGTCGAAACACATCAAGGTAATGGTTAGCGTCAGTGTTCCAGACTCCCTGGTTTTATTTGTTATTATTTTTTTTCTTCCTTCCTTCGGTATGATGGTGATTTTGACACTTCAATTTCTAGTGCGGTTATAATATAATATAATTAATAGGCTGCCACTCAACGATTTAAATCATAACCGCACTGTACACTGAACACCGTCATACCGAAGAAAAAAAAACCGGGAGTCTGGAACACTGACGCTAACCATTACCTTGACGTGTTTCGACTTATGAGCACCTTTCATGTAATGTGTGTCGATGTGTGTCAACGATCGCATATCGTGCGTAAAACTTATTCCCATCGCATGCGGTCATAAAATTTTCAACATGTTTAAAATTACAAGACGTACTCCACTTAATACGACGTATGATAGCATACTTTAGCATTCTATTCACACATACCAAACTTACCCATACCGTACCCATACCGCCAGCGTTTTAGATGCATTTTTTAGAGGTCGGCATACGCTGGCAAGATCGCCAAGGTGTGACTGCGATGTTGACACTTCCATTTCTGCGGTGGTTATGATTTGAATCGTTGTGCGGCAGCCTTTTCATAACCTACGCCACGTCATCGTCGGCGATGCGTGCAGCGCACTATGCATAAGTTA
>NC_140969.1:106604388-106609388 GCF_056783735.1 Eptatretus burgeri
CCCGTGGCCTCGCTCCTTCACCTTCGACCTTTTACCTCCGACCCTTCACCTCTAACTGGCTCCCCATTGGACCGAGGAAAAGTGGGCGTGAATGCTTTTTGATCCATGAATTTGCATATAGCGACCACACTCCAACGTACCTGGAGGCGGGGCCAAATCGCCCCACGCTCACCGATAGGACGGAACAGAAGTGGGCGTGAGTCGTTTTTGATCCGTTTTCTCCGGAAAGGCTGTGCCTCTGTACCCGCTGCTCGGTGCGCGCCCTGCACGAGTCCAGTATCGGTGCCCACAAGTGGCGTGGGAATAGTGGTGATGCGATGGTTGCGAGGGCGAGTTGTGACGGTAAAGGTTGTGGCTGTTGTTGTGAAGCGGCGTTGCGGTTGGTGGTTGTTGTGTGATGGCTGTTGAGACGTGGTTGGTGGTGGTAGTAATGGCGGCTGGTCCAAAATAAAGATAGTAAAAGAAAAAACGGCTATCTAGAGGCGTCGCAGCCCGAATGAATGACATGTATTCCCTCGAAACAACGGATTTGGGCCTAACTACACATATACTTACAGAGATATCTCACCTAAGGGACCTGAATGGTGGTTTGCGAATTTCGTCAACCACAACACTACCCCCTCCCCTTTTTACAGACTCGTCCCGAGTCGTCAAATTTTCGTGTGCCATCATGTGTAGTTTTCCCCTAGTACATTTTACCTACAGATCCCTCAGTGCGACATTCATGGTATTCGTGTCCCCAAAATAAATAACCTGAGGGCTGAGTAACTACCTAAACAAACTCACTCACACGGACGACTTAAATAAAATTGCCGGCGCTAAGACAAACATGCCGGGGGCGCACTCATATTTACAGTACATCTTAACCTTAACTTACAAATTTTACACTAAACCATGGCCCAGGATCAATGAACTCTGCAAAAAGAAAGCAGTTAGCAGGGAGCCAGGGTGCTCGCATGCAGTCTCTGACTCAAACAATGCAGGTGACAGGGAACGTGGCCGGCTGCTCACACGCAGTCCAAGGCCTTCCCTTTTGAACTGAACGCAGTGAACCACAACGGTGCATGGGCTGCACAAACGCAGTCTCCGTGCCAGCTCAAGTGGCACACGCAATGAACACAACGAATGGATGGATGAATGGTTTGAACTGAACGCAGTGAACCACAACGGTGCATGGGCTGCACAAACGCAGTCTCCGTGCCAGCTCAAGTGGCACACGCAATGAACACAACGAATGGATGGATGAATGGTTTGAACTGAACGCAAACACGGTACACGGGCCGCCACTGCAGGCCCGTGTTGCAGCTGCCAACAGGGCAGTTCTCGCAGCTTGCAAACTGTTGCTTTCTGATCCTGGCGCACATGGCAATGAACAGGGGGGAGCAAGCAAAAATTGAACGGGGCTGGTGAACGTGGGCAGTGGGCATGGCATGGCAAAGGTAGCAGGCAAACACAGCCCGCAGAAGAAGGCCGCAGCAGGCAAACACAGCCGGCAGATGAACTGGCCGGCACAGGCCTTGAAGTACCACAGCTGCAGATGATCCGGCCGGCACAGGCCTTGCAGCAACACAACAGCTGCCGATGAAGTGGGCCGGCACAGGCCTTGAAGAAAAACAGCCAGCCGGCAGACGAAGTGGGCCGGCACAGGCCTTACAGCAACACAGCCAGCAGATGAAGCTGGCCAGCCTTTGCCGTTCAGTGGAGGTTGGTGGAGGGAGTGCGGTGGTGCTGGCCACTCGGAAGGCGGGCTCGGACCTACCCTACGGTCTCCCTCCCAACCTATCGCCTTTGCCTGTCACTGTCTATACCCACTCCCTTAATTTGTCAAACCCCAATTTAGCCCCAACTTATATTTTTATTTTTACTTCCCCACTATAAATCGTCCCCTAACCCCCTTTATCGTCCTTGTTCGGCTAACCTATCCTGTCATCCAGCCTACTCCCAACCCCTACGTTCCCTTCCCGGAGGGGAATAAGGGAGAGCTAACGTCCTGTGCCGAGGCCCAACGAAGCCTCAGAATGGCCTCCCCAGAGTTCAGCGATCTATAACACAAAGTGGGTCCAGCGGCCCACAACGAGAGCGAGGGGATGGATGGTGCGGAGGGGTACACTTCCTAATCTACCCTAACCATTTAACTGTTAAACTACCCCGGGGCTTTCAACAAGCGCCTCTCGCTTAAACTATTGGTTCTAACAACCTAGATTCCCGTCGCCTGTGTTGGTGTCCTCACAATTTCGGGCCTCGCCCCCAAATTTTCTCTCAGTGCCCTCACACGGTCTCATGGCTGGGACACGTGGCTCCCCTTGGCAGGCACGACCCTCTGCCGATTCTCCGACGATGGCACCCCCGGGCACTACACTGCCTCCGAGCCTACCAGCTCCCTGACACCGGGGAGTGCCCCCCATGGCACCTCCCCTGAAACGCACACGTGGCAGGCTGGCTTCCCAGGCCCCTTTCCGAGGGTCACCCGTGCCTACAACACTGCCCACGCGGCTAATGGCACCCCGGGCCCCCGCACCAAGCAGGCGCACCCGTGCCCACTACGCTATCCCGGCCCCCCATGGGCCCTTGGCCTACCACGGCTGACTAGCCTGGTGCCCGGGGTACCCACTCAGCGATACTCACCTTTCGCAGCCACGCTCCCAGCCCGTCAACAGGGCTCCTGCACCCCTCCAAACGGGTTTCGAGCCTACTTCCCCACCAACAACAAAACGACTTCCATATTTGTTAATTTGACGAACCCTCTAACTCAGTCTACACTGACCCCGGGGTTCCTTGGGCGGAAGTCACTCCTCCCCCCAATCACTCATCGCACCATGCATTCCCCATTCGCTCCACTCACACAGACCCGCTGGCCTCACTCACCAAGCACATGCTTCCACTTCACTCACCAACTCTTCAACACACTCACCGCTGAACTCTGCCAATCCTTCTAACTACATCCCCGAACTAACTCGTGCTCCCACGTCGTCCCTTAAACTACAGCACGTTCCTTTTAACACTACGTAGCTAAACTACGTCCCCACTACACACTCACTGTCAGTCACTGTCTCCAATTAATCCCATTAATCAATATCCCAACCTAAATCTCGCTACAATCCCTCTAACTAATCCATTCCACGGGCCCCATGAGGACTTACCCCTGCCCCATGGAGCCGGTCTAGCTATGCTAACCCTTCCCCCTAACTAGTTTCCATCCTGTGCCCTAGGTCAAGGGGGTCTTCCACCCCTTGCCCAGGAATCCTGTGCACCCGAAAGTGGGGCTTGCTTTTTCCTTTTTTTTTTTTTTTTCCCACATGCGCAGCACCAGCGCGGCAACTCGCAGCTCGCGCACTTTACACCTGCCCGTGACGTCATGCAGCTGCACGTGTTCCTCGTCCCTCCTTGGACGGTACCATCCGGCAGGGATACCCCTCCTGCCGGATTCCAACCCCACGTGCAGCCATGGCATCACCGTGCGCATAAAAAAAAACACAAGCGCCACGTCTCGAGGGGTTCCCCACGCGAACACATGTGCTTTGCCCGTTGGAGCTTAACACACACGATCGCGTGGAGAACCCGTCCGGTCCAAATCCGTAATCATGCCTAAACTTTGTCCGTCCGCGGGATCGGCAAATCCACCGCTGGCGTTTCCGGACCGGGACTTCACTCTCGTAAGCGAGCACGTGGGGGCCTCGTGCGTTGCACAGCACGGACCTCGTGCTCACTGCTGGGTGAACCCGGCACGGTCCCCGAAACAACTACAGCCGCTACTCGGCTTTCTTTCCTCTGTCGCAGTCTCCGTCGCCATTCAACACACACACTCCCGCGTGTTACGACGCTCATACTCCATTCCATTGAACTCACACCGGGAGACGCGGCTGCATGTTCACACATGCCCACCGACATCTCCCTTACATACCGCTCTCTCACACACACGGTCTCCCTTGCACTCGGCCGTTCACTCACGCATGCCATCTCCCTCGCACACGTGGCTCCACTCACTCGCGGCCTTCCACTCACTCGTGCCATTTCCCTCACACAAACCATACCACTCACACACGCGGGGGCACTCATCCGCGGTGCCTCATCCACACACCGTCCCTCACTCTCACACGCGGGGGCACTCACACACGGTGCCTCACCCACACACGGCATGCTGGGAAGCACACACTCCGGCACACTCGCCACCACACCACTCACACGTGGTGCCTCACTCATACTGGCCGTTTCACTCACACACACGGCCTCTTCCACTTGCGGTGCCCCTTTTACACACGGCGTGCTGGGAAGCACGTACTCCGGCACAATCGCCACCACACCACTCACACACGGGGTCGCTTCCACACACGGGGACGCACTCACACCTTGCACCACACACACAGGGACAACCACACTGGGGATTCGTGTCCCCACAAGGGTCTCCGGGGCCTCTATACCCCCCAAGCTTTCCGTGCACCTGTCCACAGCACCCGTCCCCTCAACCTCGCAAAGCACGACCGAACTCACCTGGTCGTGACTCGCCTCAAGGGGGCATCATACTCCCTCCCCTCGTTCCTGGAGGAGGCCATCCAGCTGCTCGCACCGGGCCTCCACCCAGTCCACCAGCTCACCCCCATTATCCTCCACTACCTCCGTGTGTGTGTGTGCGTCACTTACCCCGTCTTCATCGTGTAGTCTTCCCTCTATCGTTCCCATCTCCCGTGTCTCTGCCAAATCAGTCACCTCTTCACCCTTTACCTCCCTTGTCTCAACTATCATTTCCGTCTCTTCCCTTGTTATCTCCCTCGTGCACGTCTCCGTCACCCCAATTAGTTTGTCCCTCTCGGTTACCGTCACTTTTTCCGTCACGACCCTCGCCCAACACGCCCCCCGAATTATTTTTTTCTTACCCGCCTCCACCGCGGGCCCGACAGCCGTTGCACTCCCTTCCAGCTCGTTCGCTCCCACACGTGGAGTCGCCATTTTTAGCTCCCTGGTCACTGCCTTCATGCCCGCCTGCAGGCTTCGGCCCATGTTCT
>NC_140969.1:106616888-106619388 GCF_056783735.1 Eptatretus burgeri
GGGACAACAGAAACTAATAAATGTACAGAGACACGGGAGATAGAGGGTGAATTGGACGGGGTTAGAGACGCACACACACACACGGAGTTAGTGGAGGACGATGAGGGTGAGCTCGCGGAGTGTGTTGTGACCCGGTGCGGGCAGCTGGATGGCCTCCTCCAGGAACGAGGGGAGGGAGTTTGTCCCCTTGAGGCGACTCACGGCCAGGTGAGTTCGGTCGTGTCGAGCGAGTTCGAGGGGAGGAGTGCTGCGAACGGGTGCACGCTGAGCTTGGGGGGGGGGATAGAGACCCCGGAACCCCTTGTGGGGACACGAATCCCCAGTGTGGTTGTCCCGGTATGTGTGGTGCAAGGTGTGAGTGCGACCCCGTGTGTGAGTGGTGTGGTGGCGAGTGTGCCAGGATGCGTGCCTCCCAGCACACCGTGTGTGAGGGGAACCACGTGTACGCCGGAGATGGCATGAGTGAGTGAGCGGCCGAGTGTGAGGGAGACAGCGTGTGTCAGGTCGGTGTGTGTAAGGGAGATGTCGGTCGGCATGCGTGAGCATGCAGTCGCGTCTCCTGGCGTGAATGTGATGCAATGGTGTGTGGGCGTCGTAACACGCAGGAGTGCGTGGGTGGAATGGAGACGACGACTTCGACAGAGAGACAAGGGCCAAGTGGCGGCCGTAGTTGTAATGGGAACCGCGCCGGGTTCACCCAGCAGCGAGCGCGAGGTCCATGCTGTGCAACGCACGAGGCCGCCACGTGCTCGCTTGCAGGAGTGAAACCCGGTCCGGAAACTCCAGCGGTGGATTTGCCGATCCCGCGGACGGACAAAGTTTAGGCAGGTAAACGGATTTGGACCGGATGGATTCTCCACGCGGGCGGGTGTGTTAAGCTCCAACGGGCGGAGCACAGGTGTTCGCGTGGGGAACCCCTCGAGACGTGGGGCTTGTGTTTTTTTATGCGCCGGGTGACGTCATGGCTGCGTGTATGGTTGGAATCCGGCAGGAGGGTGAATCCCTGCCAGATGGTACCGTCCAAGAGGGACGAGGGACGCAAACAGCTGCCATGGCGTCACGCCAAAGGAGCGCGGCTGCGAATTGCCGCGCTGGTGCGCGGCTGTGAATTGCCACGCTGGTGCGCAGGTTGCGAGTTGCCACGCTGGTGCTGCGCGAGAAAAAAAAAAAGCAAGCCTCGCTTTCGGGTGAACAGGATTCCCCGGGCATGGGGTGGAAGACCCCCCTGCCCGGGCACAGGATGACACCAGTTAGGGGGAAGGGTTAGCATAGCTAGACCGGCTCCATGGGGCAGGGGTAAGTCCTCATGGGGCCTGTGGAATGGATTAGTTTGAGGGATTGCAGTGAGATTTAGGTTAGGGAAATAATATTTGAGGATTTGGAGGACAGTGACAGACTTGTGGATGTGTAGTGGGGACGTAGCTTAGCTATGTGGTGTTAAATGGAACGTGCTATAGTTTAAGGGACAACGTGGGAGCACGAGGTAGGTCAGGGAGGTAGTTAGAAGGATGGCAGAGTTCAGCGGGGTGTGTGTTGAAGAGTTTGTGAGTTGTGTGGAGACATGTTGAGTGAGTGAGGCCAGCGGGTCTGTGTGTTTGGAGCGAATGTGGAATGCATGGTGCGATGAGTGATTGGGGGGAGGAGTGACTCCCGCCCAAGAGACCCCGGGGTCAGTGTAAAGTGAGTTAGGGGGTGAGTTAAATTGACACAATGGAGGTCTTTTTGCTGTTGGGGGGAAAGTAGGCTCATAACCCGTTTGGAGGGGTGCAGGAGCCCTGTTGACAGGCTGGGAGCGTGGCTGCGAAAGGTGAGTATCGCTGAGTGGGTACCCCGGGCACCGGGCTAGTCGGCCGCGGTAGGCCAAGGGCCCATGGGGGGACGGAATAGCGTAGTGGGCACGGGTGCGCCCGCATGTTGCGGGGGCCTGGGGCGCCATTAGCCGCGTGGGCAGTGTTGTGGGCACGGGTGACCCACGGAAAGGGGCCCGGGAAGCCAGCCTGCCACGTGAGTGTTTCAGGGGAGTCGCCATGGAGGGCACTCCCCGGTGTTTAGGGAGCTGGTAGGCTCGGAGGCAGTGTAGTGCCCAGGGGTGCCATAGCTGGAGAATTGGCAGAGGGTAGTGCCTGCCAAGGGAGCCACGCGTCCCAGCCATGAAACCGTGAAAGGGCACGAGGGAAAATTCGAGGGCTACGCATGAAATTTGCGAGGACACCAGCACAGGCGATGGGAATCTTGGTTGTTAGAACCGATAGTTTTAGCGAGAGGCGCTTTTTGAAAGCCCCGGGGTAGTTTAAAGGTTAATGGTTAGGGTAGATTAGGAAGTGTATCCCTCCGCACCATCCATCACTTTGCTCTCGATGTGGGCTGCTGGACCCACTTTGGGTTAAGATCGCTGAAGTCTGGGGAGGCCATCCTGAGGCTTGAGTTGGGCCTCGACACAGGACGCAAGGTCTCCCTCATTCCCCTCCGGGAAGGGAACGTAGGGGTTGGGAGTAGGCTA
>NC_140969.1:106626888-106629388 GCF_056783735.1 Eptatretus burgeri
CGCACCTGTAAGAGTGTATAGCACGTAGTGGCAAGAGTCAGCTTTCAACTCTGAAGCAGAATAAACACTTTTCGTTGAGACGGGGGCGAGGAGTGAAGAGGCGGGGGCGGGGGATGAAGAAACGGGGGCAGGGAGTGAAGAGGCGGGGGTGGGGGATGAAGAGACGGGGCGAGGATTGAAGAGGCGGGGGCAGGGGATGAAGAGACGGGGGCAGGGGATGAAGAGACGGGGGCAGGGAGTGAAGAGGCGGGGGGCAAGGTAAGCAAATTGAAAGCGGGAGATGGGAGGGGGAAATGGGGCGCGGGATGAGTGGGCGGGGGCTGGGGTGAATTAGGCAGGGTTGAGTGTGAGGGGTGGACAGGGGGCGGAGGCCCAGGGGCAAGTGGGGCGGGGAATCAAGAGACGGGGGACGGGGAGTGAAGAGGCGGTGGCGGGGCTGGGTAATTAAATTTTTGGGCGGGGGTAAGCAAATTGAAGTCAGGGGGTGGGAGGCGGCGGGAAATGCGGCAGGGGTGGGGGATGAGTAGGAGGGGGCAAGCACGCCCTGTCCAGTCCATGTCTCTCGAGTGTGGGTGAGCTGGTGAGGGTGGTTGAATGAACGGAATCCGTCTGTGACGGGGTTTCGGCTAGTAAATACATAATACTCCATGGTTTATGCAGTTTCGGTAAAATTTTAAAAAGGAATTAAAAAAAAAATTCTAACCCTTCCACTCATTCATTTTTTTTTTCTTTTTGTCATCATTCACCTCTATTGACCAATGAAACTATCCCCGAACCAACTCGTCATGTTGGCACTGTTTTAAAGATACGCTATACTTGGGAATGATGTGTAGTACAAATAATACAATATTGTGATGCACAGTGTCTTTGGGCAAGAAGAGATGTCAGATAAACCACATGAGTGACACCAACTGGGTTAGCCAGACTCCAATGCAAACAAAAGACAGCACAATGTTTGAAAGGTGCTTCATACATCCAGAGATGTCAGCTTTTGCACTTGGTCCACAATGAGGGAGCGTAACGGAGAAACCACAATGGTGACTCCTGGACACAAGCATGCTGGTAGCTGGTAGCACAGACTCTTTCCTGCACCTGGAAACAGCAACAAGGATACATTAAAACATCAATTAAATCCACTTCCTATTCCTGTTATTAACTTAAACATCAATCAAATCAATACCCGTTCCAAATTTAATTTCAAGTCATGAAAACGGTTGACCAAGGCTTTCAACCATATTTCTATGCTTGTACTAAATATATTTTGGTATTATGTACCAAGCAAACATCTTCCAAAGTTGAAGGAAACATGTCACAATAACACAACTGAACTGCTTACCAGGTACAAATAACAAATGGGGGGGGGGGGGGGAGCAAATAAATACATAAAATTGTGTAAAATAAATAAATGAAAACTCAACCCACTCTATAGCATTCCATCCAAAATTTTTCATGATGAGTAAAGTAGCCATCCCTAAAGAAGAGTCAATTCCCTAATGTCTGATTATTTTTATGGTCACGACATGTCACACCCACTCTCACCAGGCAGTGCAATACGATACACAATTTTGAGAGGGAGAATTTGAGCCCTCGCCTGACCGTGAACTGCTCGAGGGTTGTGACTTTTTCTTTTTTGACCGCCTAAAACCAACACCCCAAGTACAACCACCAAGTTTCAACTCATTTGGTCGAGCGATTCGGTCATATTGTCTGGGTAGGCCACCATCTGTCTGAGCACCAGCGCCCAGAGCAGTCAGGCTTCACACCAAAGAGATCAATGATTGACTGTATCCTTGCTCTTTGGGTCCTCACCAAACGCAGACGAGAGTTTCAGCAGGGGCTGCTTGCAGCTTATGTTGATCTCTGTGAAGCGTTCAATTCAGTGAATCGGGATGCCCTCTGGAGGATTCTAGGTCTTCGTGGGGTGCCACCAAAACTGATCGATCTGATGTCTGAACTCTACTCTGGTACTGAGAATGTTGTGAGATGTGGTGGAACCATCTCTGACTTATTTCCAGTTGTTACTGGAGTTCGTCAGGTGTGTGTACTGGCCCCCACACTTTTCAGTGCTTGTATTATATGGACTGGATTCTGGGGAGGATGTCGGAGAGATCAAACTGTGGTGCATCATTTGGGAATGTCAAGATCTCTGACCTTGATTTCGCAGATGATGCAGTCATCTTTGCGTAGACTCTAGATATCCTTTTGGGGGCTCTCGAGGTGCTGAATGTGGAGTCGGAGCCGCTGGGATTACGGGTTTCCTGGGTCAAAACTAAGATCCAGGCTTTCAGTGACATCTTCGATGCTGCTATCCTGTCTGTACCTGTTTGTGATGAGGATGTTGAGGTCACGGAGAGATTCACTTACCTTGGCAGTGGTATTCATGTCTACTGGCTGTGAGCCAGAGGTCAACAGACCTCAGGGTCAGGCCTGGGGAGTCATGGATTCACTGGATCATGGGGTTTGGCGCTGCCAGTACCTGTGCGGGAAGACAAAAATCCAA
>NC_140969.1:106636888-106694388 GCF_056783735.1 Eptatretus burgeri
ACAAGCATTACAGCAAGGAACATATTGTTATGAATCTTCATTGCAAGCACTACATACATTAAGCTGCCATTTAACAATAAAATAAAAGGTCCAAGTTGAATCATCTTTATACACTGATAAGCCAAAACATTATGACCACTGACAGGTGAAGTGAATAATATTGATTATCTTGTTACAATAGCACCTGTCATGGGGTGGGATATATTAGGCAGCAAGTGAACAGTCAGTTCTTGAAGTTGATGTGTTGGATGCAGGAGGAATGGGCAGGAGTAAAGACCTAAGCGACTTTGACAAGGGCCAAATTGTTATGGCCAGACGACTGAGTCAGAGCATCTCTGAAACAGCAAGGCTTGTGGGGTCCTTCCAGTCAGCAGTGGTGAGTACCTACCGACAGTGATCTGAGGAGGGACAAACCACAAACTGGCGACAGGGTGTTGGGCGCCAAAGGCTCATCAATGCGCGAGGGCAACAAAGGCTATCCCATCTGGTCCGAACCAACAGGTCTACTGTGTCACAAGTCACAGAAAATTTTAATGGTGTTCACGGGAGGAATGTGCCACAATCCACAGTGTATCACACCCTGCTGCGTAGTCGCAGACCCGTCAGATTGCCCATGATGACCCCTGTCCACCCTCGAAAGCGCCTACAAATGGGCACGCGAGCGTCGGAACTGGACCTTGGAGCAGTGGAAGAAGGTCGCCTGGTCCGATGAGTCCAGTTTTCTTTTAGATCACATGGATGGCCGTGTACGTGTGCGCCATTTACCTGGGGAAGTGATGGCACCAGGATGCACTGTGGGAAGACGACAAGCCGGTGGAGGGAGTGTGATGCTCTAGGCAATGTTCTGCTGGGAAACCCTGGGTCCGGCCATTCATGTGGACGTCAATTTGACATGCGTCACCCACCTAAACATCGTTGCAGACCAGGTACACCCCTTCATGGCAATGGTATTCCCTGATGGCAGTGGCCTCTTTCAGCAGGATAATGCACCCTGCCACACTGCACACATTGTTCGGGAATGGTTTGAGGAACATGATTAAGTGTTCACGCTGTTGCCCTGGCCTCCAAATTCTCCAGATCTCAATCCGATTGAGCATCTGTGGGATGTGCTGGACCGACAAGTCCGATCCACGGCGGCTCCACCTCACAACTTATTGGACTTGAAGGATCTGCTGCCAATGTTTTGGTGCCAAATACCACAAGACACCTTCAGGGGTCTTGTAGAGTCCATGCCTCGGCGGGTCGACACTGTTTTGGCAGTACACGGAGGACCAACAGCATATTAGGCAGGTGGTCATCATGTTTTGGCTCATCAGTGTAAGTATACTGTACAGTATGCTATGTGTCGGAAATGAAAAGATATATATATATATATATATATATATATATATATATATATATATATATATATATATATATATATATATATATATATATATATATATTGAAATTCCATATTTTTCATTTTAAAACCCTTCAGTTGAAAGATGTGATTGACAATGGTAAAGTGCAATTCACATTTCACACATACAGAGACCTCATGGAACAAACAGAACAGAAGGAAGATTGCCAGAGAAGGGTAGAAATTGAAACTGGAAATGAACTTAAGGAGATCCACTGTTGCTTCACGATACCACGACTCGAAATAAACGTTATTAAATGTGCATGCCAGAGCACAGGGTCTTACCGGTGGGCATAAGCACAAAGCAATCTCCACCCAGCATTGCTGCATTCACAGCTTCCAACTGGTTGGTACGGAAGTGATGCAGGCCGAAGCGTTGATCGAATACCTTCAGCATCTCGAGAGAATGAGGGTAATCCAATCGGGTTAAAGGATCTGCAGCATTGACTTGAGTGGGAACTGGTGTATAAATAGTTGAAGAAAAGAAGAAAGATGACACAAACCGTGTTTGGATGAAATGCATTATGATCATTTACAACATGTAACCAAATTAATTGACCCGACTTTACAGTAAATAAGATGTTGCAGGCTTTTCCAAAGGCAGCATGATAAAAATAATAAAGTAAAACCTCACATATTATCATGGAAGAATTGACAGTCAATACATTAAACCTACCCAGAGATGGCAAATGATGGACAGTATTAGGCCGTCCAGGGGATCGATTGGTGGCTGATTTCTCCTCGGCATATGACGCATCATCTTCCCAATCATCCTGGATATCTTCCAAATCAAAATCAGTATCTACATCGTAGACATCAGTACGAGAGTTGGCAAAATGACCAACTGAGGGGGTTGTCACGGGTTGGCATCGTGGGATCGGTCGGCTTGAAGGTGAAGGCAGAGCGCACTGTGCCACGAACTGCACATCGTTAGTTTCTGTTACGTGTTTAACATTATTCTCCTCTTGGAAGCTGGAATTGGCCTTCGTTGAGAAAAGAAAGGGAAGATGACCCGTTGATCGCTCCAACTCGCTAAGATTGGAGAGAATCCTCCGTCTGTACGACACGAGTAAAAAAAAGAGTCAAAGAAAGAATAATGTTTTTAACGACTTTCACAGGAAGATATATTTTTGCGGTTTGGCGACGCCAGCACTTCCCCGAGGCAATAGCACACAATATATTGCGATCCTGAGACAGTTATCTCGTTAGTATTCATTCAGTAAGCCCTTCCATATGTCTAGTGGGTAAATGGGACAAGATGCATTGCAGAGGGCTTTTAGTTAGGTCTTCCATTCCTTATTCTTTCATTCATTCCATTCATTCTATTTCACACACAAACCCTGCCATGCACGCATGCACGCCAGACAAGTAACACTGCCGAAAGAGCCGCAGGAATAACGAGCGTTACTGCAGCTCATTTGCACACACGTGCCGTTTCCCTGTTCAAAAGGCGCGCCACCATAAACCAACTGACGCCGAACCTCTGACACTCACCACGATGCTACAATGGTCACCATGATCACTACAAACGCCTCCCAAAAATCCTCACAATAACCTACGCCCGACCTCTTCACCACAAACGCCACAACCGCTCCCAACGCTCCAACGTCCTCACCACAGATGCCACAGTGCTTTCCCCACCTCACTATAACTGCCAACAGCTCCCTGGGCACTCACAACAGTCATTGAGGATGTCAGGGAACACGGAACATAATAGGTGCCTGCGAGCCAGAATACTTCAGCATGTATATTGAAGCGCGAATGTGCGCTGGGATTCATTTGGTGACGTCTCGATAGCTCTGGCACTCTGCTAACCAATGGCGTCTGGTTGGATTCCAGCGTACATTCATGGCTGGAGAGCACTCCCGAAAACCCACGCCCCTCCCAAAAATCCGTTGCGTGACTGAGCTTGTGAGTAACTGAGGCCATTTTCGACTCCAGAGCATGTCGGGGCAAGGCTACTTCTCAGGGTAGTGTCTACGTACCAACAGGGATGTGCGGAAATGCCTACAGGGTCTCTTGATCTGGATTTGGGCTCCTCTTCCACTCCAGGCTCGATTAAAAAAAAAAGAACGAATCAATCGCCCTTTGTCCAGAGTCTCTTCGTCCCATCGCCCTTTGTCCAGGGCGTCTTCGTCCCATCGCCTTTTGTCAAGAGTCTTTCTGGGATGAGCTCCGTTGTCTTGCCGAATGAGAGCAGAGCTGAGAGGGCAGCGTTGAATCGTTGCCGGGTCATTGGTGCTCGGCTCCCACAGCGTTCCACAGTCATTGTCATGAACAGCACATTTTCAGAATTTTTTTTTTTGTATACCTTGTCAAGGCTCGTATGAGAGCTAACACACAACACACAGCAAGGGGGCATGAGACAAGAAGGCAGGAGTGGGAAGGACAAAACAGTGGGGAACAGAGGCATTAGGAGATCTGTGGAAGGGAGAGGGATTGGGCGGGGAACATGGGGAATACAAGATGGATATTACGGGGACTTTCACAGGAAGGAAAGCAGGGAATTTGAAGGAGGTGGGTTTGGGGTGGATTAACTGGGATCGAAAAGATCGAGAATTTGGATGGGGGACGATAAGAGGTGGTGGTGAACAGCTGCTTTGTCATGGGCTGGGCTGGCATCGTGGAATCGGGGTTGTCTTAGCCACGACTTTCTTCAGTTCTGCTCCAGCCACGACTTTGGGAAATGTGTCCCGTTCAGCTACCTCTCATGCATCTTTCTCTCCCGTCTATTGTCTCATCCACTGTGGACACATCACTAAAAGAGCATTACCGATTAGCACCTCTCAGACCTCCTCTTGCATCACACTGCACATTTTTGCACCTCCCACTCATGCACTGTAGACACCCCAGTTTTATTCCCTCCTCCCCCTCATAAGTGATTGGGTTCATTTGTAGGTGTGTTGACTGCACCAGGCACAACAAAGTCGCCTACACCTCAACTGCTTCTCCTCTTTCTGGGCTATCTCAACTTTCCTTGGGGGTGTGTGTGTCTGATGGCACCTGTAACATGTGTTACATAATGCAAGATTGTAGAAATCTTTAATCGGGTAAACTCTGTTCTTTGTCTTTCTTTTTGTGAATAATAATAATGGCATTTCTTTTGCTGCACTCACAATTCCTTGCCGTCCCCTGCTGTACATACGTGTGAATAAATCCTTCACTGTGCCACATGACTGTCTTCACCCTTGCTTGTAATAAACTGCTTGTGTTATAAATGAACCCAGCCTGTTTCATTTTTTCCTTCGTTGGTCCAGCATGGTCCGCACATTAGCATAGTCGGGAAGTTCTGCCCCACCAAATTTGCTCTTGTTAGCCAGTGTACACAAGACCCCAATTGACTTGGCCGTCCACAGCTAAGATATCATGTTAAGTAGTGCAACCCTGCCCCGATTGGCAGTGCCAATCGGCGTTCGTGTTGGCTTAGCAACCTGCCGGTGCAAGGAGTTATCTGTACCTGGCGGCTTCAAGACCGGGCGTTCGAAAGGGACCAGTGCTTCCCCTCGTGGCGAGTCTCGAATCCCGAGTCCGCAACAATATAAACATAAGATTAACTAGAATTTGACATGAATAAGTCTGTGGATATGCCTCCACTACGTTAGATGTCAACCCACTGTTGTGTTTAATCTCAATTAGTCCATACATGTGTCAAGTATAGTTGAAATCTCAAGTGGTTCACAAGTTATTGCAAGAACATAGATTTTAAATTAAAGGTCACTTGACCTGAGGCCTTTGACCTTTTTAACCCAAAATTGAACCAGGTCATATTTGTACAAGTCTTCTCTCTAATGCTAAGTTTGGTAAAAAAAAAAAATCAATTCAACAGATCACAAGTTATTGCAGTAATGAAAATCTGCAACTTTCAGCCAAAAGTAGTTGGTGTATTTTTTTTATTGAAAGTCGCACTCAACAAGGCGAAGAGCCACTAAATGTGTAGGGCTACAGAGCAAAAGAAGAGGAGGAAAAAAATATATACCACAGAGATGGGGAATCCCCCGCCATTGAATGAAAAAGGTCATACATATTCCAGATAATGAGGGAAGTGAATTGGAAACAAGACACCATTTGGTCATCATCTCGAAAAAGTTCCCCAGGGGTGAGGAACGTAGTAACCAAAAATAATTGAAATCAGATAAGCGGTTTTCCATTTATTACAAAAACTTTTTTAAAAGATGGCCGCCCCAGTCGGCCATCTTGGATCCAGCCATGCTCAAAATCAATAGGGTTCTTCCTTTTCAGGTGGTACATGTGTGACTCAAATTTCAAATCTATATGGTGAAAAAACATTTTTTTCAAGATGGACGCCCCAGTCGGCCATCTTGGATCCGGCCACGCCCAAAATCAATAGGGTTCTTCCTTTTCAAGTGGTATATGTGTGACCCGAATTTCAAACCGATATGGCGAACTGTTTATGAGTTATCGCACTCACAGCTATAAATGTTGACGCCGCCCCAGTCGGCCATCTTGGATCCGGCCACGCCCAAACTCAATAGGGTTCTTCCTTTTCAGGTGGTACATGTGTGACTCAAATTTCAAATCAATATGGAGGAAAAACATTTTTTTCAAGATGGCCGCCCCAGTCGGCCATCTTGGATCCGGCCACGCCCAAAATCAACAGGGTTCTTCCTTTTCAGGTGGTACATGTGTGAACCAAATTTCAAATCGATATGGCGAACAGTTTATGAGTTATCGCACTCACAGCTATAAATGTTGACGCCCGGACGGACGGACGGACGGACAGCCGGACGCCCTGGGTGACAACAATATCCCCCTTCCGCCACGCGGCGGGGGATAAAAAACCGAGTAAAACCTTCACCAAGTCCTGAAATGAGGAAACCTCTGCACAGGACTACTGTGTAGGAGGGGGTAAGTCAGCTCGGCAAAAAAATAATTTTCCTACCCCCATTGGGTGTTTTTAAGAGACACCATATCCGTACTGAATGGCGGTTGGCTCCCAAAGGGAACTCATCTGCCAGGTGTTGTTTTTAGTCCTGGCAAGGTGTCACAGTCACCCTCCCCATGACCAAAGCTAGTGTGGGGGTTTCGTTTTAGTCGCCGACAACCTGACCAAGCAGAACGTAAGACTGGGTGACATGTTACCAGTGGCAGTCCCAAAAGACTGACCTGACATATCATTTACGCAATTTAAAGATACCACTGTGTCCTTTACGAAGAGTAGGCGAGCTATCGCCGGCACCTTGAACAAAATCCAAATTGCTGTGCCAACCTACAGAGGGAATTGCATCAAAGGCCTAAAAACACTTAACCTCCGAACTCCGTTCTTCTGTCCGATGTCTCCTTTGATTTCAGCCAAGGGAGGCCAAGCGAAGCCTCCCTTGATATGATTCCTTGTATACCCCATACCCCTCCTCTTTCTCCTCCCTGCTACCAATGTTGTTTCAATCTTCCCATTTTCTTTTCATTAAATTTGACCCTTCTCAACATATAGAATATATATATATATATATATATATATATATATATATATATATATATATATATATATATACATATATATATTGTTGTGGTTACCAAATTCGCAAACCACCATTCAGGTCCCTTAGGTGAGGTATCTCGGTAAGTATATGTGTAGTTAGGCCCAAACCCGTTGTCTAGTGGGAATACATGTCATTTATGCGTGCTGCGACTCTTCAGGATAGCCGTTTTTCTTTTACTATCTTTATTTTGGACCAACCGCCATTGTTACCGCCACCAACCACAACATCAACCACCCACCGCGGCGCCGCTTCACGTCACACCTCGCAACCGTCGCATCGCCACCGCTCTTGCGCCGCTTGTGGGTACCGGTGTTGGACTCGTGCAGGGCGCGCGCCGAACAGCGTGTACAAAACCACGGATTTTCCACTTCAAAAACGGATCAAAAACGACACACGCCCACTTTTGTTCCGTCCAATCGGTGAGAAGGGGCGATTTGGCCCCGCCCCCAGGGCGTTGGAGGGCGATCGATATATGCAAATTTATGGATCAAAAAGCATTCACGCCCACTTTTTCTCGGGCCAATGGGGAGCGAGGTGAAAGGTCGAAGGGAGGGGGTCAAAGATGAGAGAGCGAAGCCACGGGGCTGATATAAGCGACCGCGTTCGTGAGTCAAGTGGACAAGAGTTAAGACTTCGCGGGCGGTGGAGTTGGGAAGAAGAAGCAAGAAGGAGTTGGTCGTCGTCGTGTGCATTGGAGTCGGAGCGGAGGGGACGGAGCTGTGGAGAGGCGGCGAGGGCAGACGAGGGGGTGCTCACGTCGTGCAGGGAGCTGCACACCAGGGAGGCCGACGGCGCGACCTGGCTGAGGTGGAGACGCTCGTCGCGGGACTCGAGGCAGAGTGGAAATCCTCTATACCCCGAGCATCAGCAACCCCCTCCTGTTTCCCCCCGCGCTGAGATAGTGCGACCAAGGGGGCCCCTTTCCCACCCCCTACCAGACACTGTCCGCGAGGCCCGCGGAGTTGAGGCACCATCGCCGCTCCGCGTCTCATCACCAGACGGGTAGGCCCGACCCGGTCTCGGCCTCAGGCCCGCCTCATCCTTGAGGGTTCTTTTCCTTGGTTTTGGGTATGTGTTGTCGGCGCCGTCTGTGAAGTAAAATTCTATAAGTGTTGCCGTGTGGTCGCGTAATCGGTATTAGATCTGCATTGTCGCATTTGCTTTTTGTGTAAAATTTGCATTGTGTTTCTTTTCCTTTTCTATGTGCTTTTGGTGGAATTGAATATGTGTGCTTTCCGTTCAGCGCGAATAAATGTGCTTTGTGTTAAACTGTTTCCCGCTTCGCTTCGTCATTTCTTTCATTGAATCTTCATCTTGCTTCACGTAAAGGGTTGGTAGTGGGCTGAATACGCCCGATAATTAATCGAACCGTCGAGGTCGACGAATAACACCGCTCGGTTATCCTGATAGTACGGAACGGGTCGCTTAAGTGGCCCGTGTCCGAAGTCGACCTGCGGCGAGGTGCGATCGCCCGGTCTACCTTCCGTGTGGGTACTTAGGTAGGTCGAATTTGGCGAGCAACCCTATCCCACACGGGGGCTGATTGGCTCGATCGCGGTGAGACCGAAAGGTCCACCCGTGACTGGTTCCCGGCGTTAGTCCGAGAGGGTCACGACTGGATTGTCCGTCCGGTGGGCGACGTGCCGCGATTCGAGTTACGTGGCCGTCAGCACGCCGGCGGGCGCGAATCCGTAACACTGGTGTCAGGTCGTGCGATACAAATTCATCGCCCTCCTCGCGGCACTGGTAACGGAGAACGGGAAAACGGGCTCTCCTGTCTCCAATTAAATTCACGGGAATCGGTCCAGGGGTGAGAGAAGCGACCCCCGATTCCCTCCAAATTACGAGCGAGCGAAATTAACCCTTCACGAGAAGCAAGATGGCGTCTCAAGGCGAGCGGGAGCCGGGGGTATTAGAAATGGATGTAGAATGTGTAGGATCCATGGCCCAGGATGGAATGCCCGTGCAGGAACATGAACTCGTCCAACTGAACCCAGAGCCCGAAATGGGTGCGGCAGCGGCCGCGGTGTATGACACCTCCCCTCCCCCTCTCCACCAAAACCCTTCCCCAACCCCTGCCGAAACGGCTCACCCAAGCGCACCCGACATGGCCCAGCTATGCGCCATGCTGGCGGAAATGACAGCGAACATGATCAAGCAAATGAACGAAAAAATGGATACATACACAAATGAAATGATAAACGAAATAAAAAGCATGAACGAAAAGATCGATGCGAGTACACAGCAAATGAAGGAAGAAACGAAAAAACTGCGGGGTGAGACGCAGAACATGGGCCGATGCCTGCAGGCGGGCATGAAGGCCGTGACCAGGGAGATAGGAATGGCGACTCCACGTGTGGAAGCAAACGAGCTGGAAGGGGGTGCAACGGCTGACAGGCCCGCGGTGGAGGCGGGTAAAAAAATAATTCGGGGGGCGTGTTGGGCGAGGGTCGTGACAGAGGAATCGACGGTGACCAAGAGGGAAAAATTAAATGGGGAGACCAAAACGTGTGAGACGAGACACGAGGTGACGACGACAGAAACTTATAAATGTATAGAGACACGGGAGACAGAAAAAATAGAGAGACAACACGATGAAGACGGGGTAAGTGACGCGCACACACACACGGAGGTAGTGGAGGATAGTGAGGTTGAGCTCGCGGAGCGTGTCGGGACCCAGTGCGAGCACCTGGATGGCCTCCTCCAGGAACGAGGGGAGGGAGTCTGCCCCCTTGAGGCGAGTCACGACCAGGTGAGTTTTATTTATTTATTTATTTATTTATTTATTTATTTTTTTTGTATACCTTGGTCGAGGCTCGTATGAGAGCTAACACACAACTCACAGCAAGGAGGCATGAGACAAGAGGGGCGGGAGTGGAAGGGACAAAACATTGGGGAACAGACACAGGTGAACTGTGGAAGGATGGGGAAGGATGGGGATGGGACGGGGAACATGGCGAGGGGAAGATGGACATTAAAGGGACTTTCAGGAAGGAAAGCAGGAGAATTGAAGGAAGTGGGCTTGGGTGGATTATGGGGGGTAGAAAAGATCGAGGATTTGGATGGGGAAGATAAGAGGTGGTGGTGAACAGCTGTTTTGAAAGCCTGGAGGGAAGAATGGGAAAGAATAGAGTGAGGAAGTTTATTCCAAAGGCGGGAAAAAGAGGAATGAAAGAGTGAAGATGAGCAGTGATTCGTGATTTTGGTAGTTTTACCAGAAGGGGGTTGTTGGCGGACCTTGAGCGACCTGTGGAAATGTGGTTGGGACAAATCACAGAGAGAGCAGGGGGGCAAGGCTGGAGAGGAGTCGGTAGAAGACAGAAAGACCACCGACCAACCTGCGGTGATTGAGTGAGAGGCCCAAAGACTCAGCTTCATTGCGGGAGATGCCAATGATCTTAAAAGCCCTGGTTTCGACAGCGTGAAGTCGAGAAAGGTGGGAGGCAGGAGCACCAGCCCAGAGGGGAGAGCAGTACTCCATCAGGCTACGGACAAAAGCTTTGTAAGTGGTCAGGAGCTCAAGAGGGCCGAGGAAGGACTTTGCACGACGGAGGATTCCCAGTCGGCGACTGGCTTTTGAGGCAAGGTTGGAAATGTGACTTTCCCAGGAAAGGTCATGGCAGATAGTGAGACCCAGAAGCTTGAAAGAAAAGACTTCTTCCAGAGGATTGTTGAGAAAGTGGATGGGGGGGTTTTGTAAACGGTCCTTTCGAAGAGACATAGTGAGAGTGTGAGATTTGTCTGGATTGAAAGACATGTTCCACGTGTTGGACCAGTTTGTGATTTTATCCAGATCTGCAGTGAGCGAAGAAGCTGCTGCTTGCCGGTCTGAGGGATGACAGATGGTACGGCAGAGGGTGGAGTCATCGGCAAAGAGAAATAGAGGATTTTCCAGTTCGGTCGTGCTTTGCGAGGTTGAGGGGACGGGTGCTGTGAACGGGTGCACGGAAAGCTTGGGGGGTATAGAGGCCCCGGAGACCCTTGTGGGGACACGAATCCCCAGTGTGGTTGTCCCTGTGTGTGTGGTGCAAGGTGTGAGTGCGTCCCCGTGTGTGGAAGCGACCCCGTGTGTGAGTGGTGTGGTGGCGATGGTGCCAGAGTACGTGCTTCCCAGCACGCCGTGTGTGGATGAGGAACCGTGTGTGGAAGAGGCCGTGGGTGTGAGTGAAACGGCCTGTATGAGTGAGGCACCGCGGGTGAGTGCCCCCGCGTATGTGGGTGAGGCACCGTGTGTGGAAGAGGCCGTGGGTGTGAGTGAAACGGCCTGTATGAGTGAGGCACCGCGGGTGAGTGCCCCCGCGTGTGTGGGTGAGGCACCGTGTGCGAGTGAGGCACGGAGTATGGATGAGACACCGCGGTTGAGTGCCCTCGCGTGTGTGGATGAGGCACCGCGGTTGAGTGCCCCCGCGTGTATGAGTGAGGCACGGTGTGTGGATGAGGCACCGCGGTTGAGTGCCCCCGCGTGTGTGAGTGAGGCACGAGTGAATGGAGCACCACGTGTGAGTGGTATGGGTTATGCAAGGGAGACCATGTGTGTGAGAGAGCGGTATGTAAGGGAGATGTCGGTCGGCATGCGGGAGCACGCAGCCGCGTCTCCCGGTGTGAATATAATGGAGTGGAGTGTGTGCGTCGTTACACGCAGGTGTGCGTGGGTTGAATGGCGACGACGACGGCGACAGAAGAAAGAAAACCGGGTAGCGGCTGTAGTTGTTTCGGGGACCGTGCCGGGTTCACCCAGCAGTGAGCACGAGGTTCGTGCTGTGCAACGCACGAGACCGCCACGTGCTCGCTTGCGAGAGTGAAGTCCCGGTCCGGAAACGCCAGCGGTGGATTTGCCGATCCCGCGGACGGACAAAGTTTAGGCAGGTAAACGGATTTGGACCGGACGGGTTCTCCACGCGATCGTGTGTGTTAAGCTCCAACGGGCAAAGCACATGTGTTCGCGTGGGGAACCCCTCGAGACGTGGGGCTTGTGTTTTTTTTATGCGCACGGTGACGCCATGGCTGCACGTGTGGTTGGAATCCGGCAGGAGGGGTATCTCTGCCGGATGGTACCGTCCAAGGAGGGACGAGGAACACGTGCAGCTGCATGACGTCACGGGCAGCTGCAAAGTGCGCGAGTTACCGCGTTGGTGCTGCGCATGGGAAAAAAAACAAAAAAAAAAACAGCAAGCCTCACTTTCGGGTGCAAAGGATTCCTGGGCAAGGGGTGGAAGACCCCCTTACCCCTGGGCACAGGATGGAAACTAGTTAGGGGGAAGGGTTAGCTTAGTTAGACCGACTTCATGGGGCAGGGGTAAGTCCTCATGGAGTCCGTGGAATGGATTAGTAGAGGGATTTAGTGAGCTTTAGGTTGGGAAATAAAATGATTTATTTGGAGACATGGACAGACTTATGGATGTGTAGGGGGGACGTAGTTTAGCTACGTAGTGTTAAATGGAACGTGCTATAGTTTAAGGGATGACGTGGGAGCACGAGTTAGTTAGGGGGTGCAGATAGAAGGATGGCAGAGTTCAGCGGTGTGTGTGTTGAAGAGTTGGTGAGTGAAGTGGAAGCATGTGCTTGGTGAGTGAGTGAGGCCAGCGGGTCTGTGTGTGTGGAGTGAATGGGGAATGCATGGTGCGATGAGTGATTGGGGGGAGGAGTGACTCCCGCCCAAGGGACCCCGGGGTCAGTGTAGCGTGAGTTAGCTGGGTTAGTCAAATTGAAAAATGGAGGTCGTTTTGTTGTTGGTGGGAAAGTAGGCTCGAGACCCATATGGAGGGGTGCAGGAGCCCTGTTGACGGGCTTGGGAGCGTGGCTGCGAAAGGTGAGTATCGCTGAGTGGGTACCCCGGGCACCAGGCTAGTCGGCCGTGGTAGGCCAAGGGCCCATGGGGGGCCGGGATAGCGTAGTGGGCACGGGTGCGCCTGCTTGGTGCGGGGGCCCGGGGCGCCATTAGCCGCGTGGGCAGTGTTGTGGGCACGGGTGACCCTCGGAAAGGGGCCCGGGAGGCCGGCCTGCCACGTATGCGTTTCAGGGGAGGTGCCATGGGGGGCACTCCCCGGTGTTAGGGAGCTGGTAGGCTCGGAGGCAGTGTAGTGCCCGGGGGTGCCATAGCGGGAGAATCGGCAGAGGGTCGTGCCTGCCAAAGGGAGCCACGTGTCCCAGCCAGGAGACCGTGTGAGGGCACGGAGAGAAAATTGGGGGGGGGCGAGGCCCGAAATTGTGAGGACACCAACACAGGCGACGGTTCTATAATCTGGGTTTATAGAACCAATAGTTTAAGCGAGAGGCGCTTGTTGAAAGCCCCGGGGTAGTTTAACAGTTAAATGGTTAGGGTAGATTAGGAGATGTACCCCTCCGCACCATCCATCCCCTCGCTGTCGTTGTGGGCCGCTGGACCCACTTTGGTTATAGATCGCCGAACTCTGGGGAGGCCATTCTGAGGCTTCGTTGGGCCTCGGCACAGGACGTTAGCTCTCCCTTGTTCCCCTCCGGGAAGGGAACGTAGGGGTTGGGAGTAGGCTAGGTGACAGGATAGGTTAGCCGAACAAGGACGATAAAGGGGGTTAGGGGACGATTTATAGTGGGGAAGTAAAAATAAAAACAACAAAAAAATAAGTTGGGGCTAAATTGGTTTTTCACAAATTAAGGGAGTGGGTATGTACAGTGACAGACAAAGGCGATAGGTGGGAGGGAGACAGGTAGGTAGGTCCGAGCCCGCCCTCCAAGTGGCCAGCAACACCGCACTCCCTCCACCAACCTCCACTGAACGGCAAGAGCTGGCCAACTTCATCGGCTGGCCGTGTTTTGCTTCAAGGCGGAGGCCGGCCAACTTCATCGGCAGCTGTTGTTTTGCTGCAAGGCCTGTGCCATCGGCTGGCCGTGTTTGCTGCAAGGCCTGTGCCGGCCCACTTCATCGGCAGCTGTTGTGTTGCTGCAAGGCCTGTGCCGGCCGGATCATCTGCAGCTGCTGTGCTGCAAGGCCTGTGCCGGCCAGTTCATCTGCCGGCTGTGTTTGCCTGCAGCGGCCTTATTCTGCGGGCTGAGTTTGCCTGCTGCCTTTGCCATGCCATGCCCACTGCCCATGTTCACCAGCCCCGTTCAATTTTTGCTTTACCCCCCCCCTGTTCATTTCCATGTGCGCCAGGATCCGCAAGGCAACAGTTTGCAAGCTGCAAGAACTGCCCTGTTGGCAGCTACAACACGGGCCTGCAGTGGCAGCCCGTGCACCGTGTTTTGCGTCCATCCATCCATCCATCCATTCGTTGTGCTCATTGCGTGTGCCGCTTGAGCTGGCACGGAGACCGCGTTTGTGCAGCCCGTGCACCGTGTTTTGCGTCCATCCATTCATCCATCCATTCGTTGTGTTCATTGCGTGTGCCACTTGAGCTGGCACGGAGACTACGTTTGTGCAGCCCATGCACCGTTGTGGTTCACTGCGTTCAGTTCAAAAAGGAAGGCCTTGGACTGCGTGTGAGCAGCCAGCCACGTTCCCTGTCACCTGCATTGTTTTGAGCCAGAGACTGCATGCGAGCAGCCTGGCTCCCTGCTAACTGTTTTCTTTTGCAGAGTTCAGTGATCCTGGGCCATGGTTTAGTGTAAAATTTGTAAGTTAAGGTTAAGATGTACTGTACATATGAGTGCGCCCCCGGCATGTCTGTCCTAGCGCCGGCAATTTTATTTAAGTCGTCCGTGTGAGTGAGTTTGTTTAGATAGTTACGCAGCCCTTAGGTTATTTATTTTGGGGACACGAATACCATGAATGTCGCACTCAGGGATCCGTAGGTAAAATGTACTAGGGGAAAACTACACATGATGTCACACGAAAATTTGACGACTCGGGACGAGTCTGTAAAAAGGGGGAGGGGGTAGTGTTGTGGTTACCAAATTCGCAAACCACCATTCAGGTCCCTTAGGTGAGATATCTCGGTAAGTATATGTGTAGTTAGGCCCAAACCCGTTGTCTAGTGGGAATACATGTCATTTATGCGTGCTGCGACTCTTCAGGATAGCCGTTTTTCTTTTACTATCTTTATTTTGGACCAATCGCCATTGTTACCGCCACCAACCACAACATCAACCACCCACCGCGGCGCCGCTTCACGTCACACCTCGCAACCGTCGCATCGCCACCGTTCTTGCGCCGCTTGTGGGTACCGGTGTTGGACTCGTGCAGGGCGCGCGTCGAACAGCGTGTACAAAACCACGGATTTTCCACTTCAAAAACGGATCAAAAACGACACACGCCCACTTTTGTTCCGTCCAATCGGTGAGCGAGGGGCGATTTGGCCCCGCCCCCAGGGCGTTGGAGGGCGATCGATATATGCAAATTTATGGATCAAAAAGCATTCACGCCCACTTTTTCTCGGGCCAATAGGGAGCGAGGTGAAAGGTCGAAGGGAGGGGGTCAAAGATGAGAGAGCGAAGCCACGGGGCTGATATAAGCGACCGCGTTCGTGAGTCAAGTGGACAAGAGTTAAGACTTCGCGGGCGGTGGAGTTGGGAAGAAGAAGCAAGAAGGAGTTGGTCGTCGTCGTGTGCGTTGGAGTCGGAGCGGAGGGGACGGAGCTGTGGAGAGGCGGCGAGGGCAGACGAGGGGGTGCTCGCGTCATGCAGGGAGCTGCACACCAGGGAGGCCGACGGCACGACCTGGCCGAGGTGGAGACGCTCGTCGCGGGACTCGAGGCAGAGTGGAAATCCTCTTTACCCCGAGCATCAGCAACCCCCTCCTGTTTCCCCCCGCGCTGAGATAGTGCGACAAAGGGGGCCCCCTTCCCACCCCCTACCAGACACTGTCCGCGAGGCCCGCGGAGTTGAGGCACCATCGCCGCTCCGCGTCTCATCACCAGACGGGTAGGCCCGACCCGGTCTCGGCCTCAGGCCCGCCTCATCCTTGAGGGTTCTTTTCCTTGGTTTTGGGTATGTGTTGTCGGCGCCGTCTGTGAAGTAAAATTGTATAAGTGTTGCCGTGTGCTCGCGTAATCGGTATTAGATCTGCATTGTCGCATTTGCTTTTTGTGTAAAATTTGCATTGTGTTTCGTTTCCTTTTCTATGTGCTTTTGGTGGAATTGAATATGTGTGCTTTCCGTTCAGCGCGAATAAATGTGCTTTGTGTTAAACTGTTTCCCGCTTCGCTTCGTCATTTCTTTCATTGAATCCTCATCTTGCTTCACGTAAAGGGTTGGTAGTGGGCTGAATACGCCCGATAATTAATCGAACCGTCGAGGTCGACGAATAACACCGCTCGGTTATCCCGATAGTACGGAACGGGTCGCTTAAGTGGCCCGTGTCCGAAGTCGACCTGCGGCGAGGTGCGATCGCCCGGTCTACCCTCCGTGTGGGTACTTAGGTAGGTCGAATTTGGCGAGCAACCCTATCCCACGCGGGGGCTGATTGGCTCGATCGCGGTGAGACCGAAAGGTCCACCCGTGACTGGTTCCCGGCGTTAGTCCGAGAGGGTCACGACTGGATTGTCCGTCCGGTGGGCGACGTGCCGCGATTCGAGTTACGTGGCCGTCAGCACGCCGGCGGGCGCGAATCCGTAACAATATATATATATATATATATATATATATATATATATATATATATATATATATATATATATATATATATATGTATATATATATATATATATATATATATATATATATATATATATATATATATATATATATATATATATATATATATATATATATATATATATATATATATATATATATATATATATATATATATATATATCCTGGTGTTGGCGCAGTGGTTCGGGCAGCGGCTTGGGCCCCAAAAGGTCCTGAGCTCAAGCCCCGTTGGGACACTGAATTAATATATCTATATGTATATGTATATATATATATATATATATATATATATATATATATATATATATATATATATATATATATATATATATATATATATATATATATATATATATATATACCAAGTCGAAAACACCAGGGGGTTGACTCAGCCTGCCATCCTTCCGAGGTCGGCGAAATGAGTACCAGTTGTACTGGGCCCGGTGTATGCCCCGGTTAGAATAGGTGTACCATATCCCTGTGTGTCGTAAGAGGCGACCAGGGTTGCGTCAGGAAGGGCATCCGGTGTAAAAACCTATGCCAAATCATTATGCGGACAACAAAACGAATTTCCATACCGGATCGGTCAAGGCCCGGGTTACCAACGACCGCCACCGGTACCAGTGGTCAGCAGGGTACCAGTGGAAATTGTGCTACTGCTGGGCGAAAGAGGAGAAGGAGACGGGGAAGGCGAGTCCGGGGGCAGTGGGAGAGGGGGAAGGGTAGAAGTGTGGAGGTGAGAGTTGGAACTCTGAATGTTGGGACGATGACTGTCAAAGGGCAAGAGTTGGCTGATATGATGGAGAGAAGAAAGGTGGACATACTGTGTGTACAAGAGACCAAGTGGATGGGGAGTAAGGCTCGGAGCATTGGAGGTGGTTTCAAACTGTTCTACCATGGTGTGGATGGGAGGAGAAATGGTGTCGGGGTAATCCTGAAGGAAGATTATGTCAAGAGGGTATTGGAGGTGAGGAGAGTGTCTGACCGAGTGATGAGTGTGAAGTTGGAAATTGAAGGGGTGATGATGAATGTCATCAGTGCATATGCCCCACATATGGGGTGTGAGATGGAGTATAAAGAAGATTTCTGGAGTGAGTTAGATGAAGTGGTGGAGAGTGTATCCAAGGATGAAAGAGTGGTGATTGGAGCAGATTTCAATGGGCATGTTGGGGAAGGGAATAAAGAGGATGAGGAGGTGATGGGAAGGTACGGTCTCAACAAGAGAAATGTGGAAGGGCAAATGGTGGTAGAGTTTGCAAAAAGAATGGAAATGGCAGTGGTAAATATGTATTTCAAGAAGAAGGAGGAACACAGGGTGACATACAAGAGTGGAGGAAAGTGCACACAGGTGGTTTACATCTTAAATAGGAGATGCAACCTGAAAGAGATTAGTGACTGCAAGGTGGTGGCAGGGGAGAGTGTAGCTCGACAGCATCGATTGGTGGTCTGTAGGATGATATTAGAGGTGAGGTTGAGGAAGAGAGTGAGGGCTGAACCAAGGACCAGATGGTGGAAGCTGAAGGAGGAAGACTGTTGCGTGAAATTTAGGGAGGAGGTGAGACAGGCGTTGGATGGTGGTAAAGTTGGGTGGGATGATTGGGCAACGACAGCAGAAGTTGTGAGGGAGATAGCGAGGAAGGTACTTGGTGTGACATCTGGACAGAGGAAGGAAGATAAGGAGACTTGGTGGTGGAATGAGGAAGTACAGGAAAGTATAAGGAAGAAGGGGTTGGCGAAAAGAAGTGGGATAGTCAGAGAGATGAAGAAAGTAGGCAGGAGTACAAGGAGTGGCGGCGAAAGGCAAAAAGAGAGGTGGCAAAGGCCAAGGAAAAGGCATATGACGAGCTGTATGAGAAGTTAGATACAAAAGAAGGGGAAAAGGATTTATACCGATTGGCAAGACAGAGGGACCGAGCTAGGAAGGATGTGCTGCAGGTTAGGGTGATAAAGGACGCAAATGGGAATGTGCTGACGAGCGAGGAGAGTGTGTTGAGAAGGTGGATGGAGTACTTTGAGGAGCTGATGAATGAAGAAAATGAGAGAGAGAGAAGGTTGGAAGAGGTGGAGATAGTGAATCTGGAAGTGGGGTGGATCAGTAAGGATAAAGTGAGGACTGCTATGAAGAAGATGAAAAGTGGAAAGGCGGTTGGCCCAGATGGTATACCAGTGGAGGCATGGAAGTGCTTAGGAGAGATGGCAGTGGGGTTGTTAACCAGATTGTTTAATGAAGTCTTGGAAAGTGAGAGGATGCCAGAGGAGTGGAGATTAAGTGTACTGGTTCCGATTTTCAAAAATAAGGGTGATGTGCAGAGCTGTGGAAACTACAGAGGGATAAAGTTGTTAAGCCACACCATGAAGTTGTGGGAAAGAGTAGTGGAAGCTAGGTTGAGAGGAGAGGTGACGATCTGTGAGCAGCAATATGGGTTTATGCCAGGAAAGAGCACCACTGATGCAATGTTTGCTTTGAGAATGTTGATGGAGAAGTATAGGGAAGGCCAGAAGGAGTTACATTGTGTGTTTGTGGATTTAGAGAAAGCTTATGATAGGGTGCCAAGAGAGTTGTGGCATTGTATGAGGAAGTTGGGAGTGGTGGAGAAGTATGTGAGGATCGTGCAGGATATGTATGAGGACAGTGTGACAGCGGTGAGGTGTGCGGTAGGAATGACGGACCGGTTTAAGGTAAAAGTGGGATTGCACCAAGGATCGACTCCGAGCCCTTTCCTGTTTGCAATGGTGATGGACAGGTTGACGGACGAGATCAGACTGGAGTCCCCATAGACTATGATGTTCGCGGATGACATCATGATCTGTAGGGAGAGTAGGGAGCAGGCTGAGGCGAGCCTCGAGCGGTGGAGGTACGCACTGGAGAGAAGGGGAATGATAGTAAGTCGGAGTAAGACGGAGTACATGTGCGTAAATGAGAGGGAGGGTGGTGGTATGGTGCGGTTGCAAGGAGTTGAGGTGGGGAGGGTGGATTGGTTTAAATACTTGGGATCAACTGTCCAAAGTAACGGAGAGTGTGGGAGAGAAGTGAAAAAGAGTGCAGGCAGGATGGAGTGGGTGGAGAAGAGTTGCAGGAGTGATTTGTGACAGAAGGGTAGCTGCAAGAGTGAAGGGGAAAGTATATAAGACGGTAGTGAGACCAGCTATGTTGTATGGTTTGGAGGCGGTGGCGCTAACAAAAAGACAGGAAGCGGAGCTGGAGGTGGCAGAGTTAAGGATGCTGCGATTCTCCTTGGGAGTGACGAGGATGGATAGGATAAGAAATGAGTATATTAGAGGGACAGCGCTGGTAGGACGGTTTGGAGACAAAGTGAGAGAGGCGAGATTGAGATGGTTTGGACATGTGCACAGGAGGGAAGCGGAGTATATCGGGAGAAGGATGTTGAAGATGGAGCCGCCAGGCAGGAGAAGAAGAGGAAGGCCAAAGAAGAGGTTCATGGATACGGTGAGGGCGGACATGCAGGTGGTTGGAGTGTCAATGGAAGATGTGGGGACAGAGCGAAATGGAGACGCTTCATCCGCTGTGGCGACCCCTAACGGGAGCAAGCCCAAAGAGGAAGAAGATATATATATATATATATATATATATATATATATATATATATATATATATATATATATATATATATATATATATATATATATATATATATATATATATATATATATCTGTCTCTTTCTCTCTGCCTGTGGCTGCTGGTTGCATTATTGGTTGGGACGCAGCTATGCTGCTGATGCAGTGTCCCCCTTACCAGTACACTGGTGCTCATTTTGCCGACCTCGGAAGGATGACAGGCTGAGTCAACTTCTTGGTGTATTTTAATTCAGCAGCCAACGGGGCTTGAACCCAGGATCCCAAGCCGCCACCCTAACCACTAAGCCAACACCAGGCTTAATAACCCCAACTGTTCATCAATAAATCGTTTCTTTCATAAACTTGGTAAACTTTACTTGAGAAACACAGCCTTGGCAGTCTGAGTCAATCATGTCCTTCAACCACTTGCTTCTGTGATTAAAAAAAAAAATATCAGGTGATAAGATAAGGTACTTGCTAACTATGAGGATGTTTATGCAAAAGTCTCAGAATAGATCTCATTTCCACAGGTTGTTTGAAACTACCAAGCAGAATTAGAAAAGGTCGACTTGCATTTAGCACACAACAGGGGCCCCGATTGCTGTTTGTTACCTTTGCGCCAGTTTCTGCATCAGTTTCAGCCTGTTGTCCTGAGCCAGAGGCAGTTTCGCGAAGTTGCATGGACTTACATCATCCAGAACCTCACATATCTCCAGGGAAATGTCCGTCAGCTTCGCACGCAATTGTACTACAAGGATTATCAAGCAAGCAGGGATATAATTGATGTTTTCAGCAGACGAGTGACATTCATATTGTGTCAATGACATAAATTCCTGTCATGTCAACGCTTTACAAAATCTTACATTGTCTAAGGATTATTATACGAGACATTTCACAACTGTTATGCCAATTCACAGATCCAGCATATGCTCCTGGGATCCCAGGCTCAAATCCCATAATACTGAGTTGATTTATCCATCAACTGCAAATGTCCTTTGTAATTCAAGCAAAAGTGCACTGATATCTCTGCTAATGTCCTTATCCTCCATGCAATAGATATACAACCTGCTCTATGAGCCTTAAATCGCCGTGATCAAAAAAATAATGAAGTGCAATTAGACCATCGGGTGAAGGGGAAACTCGGTATAGTTGAGCAATCGTCAAATTCGTACCTGGATCTCTGGGAAATTCACTTGCAGGTGGAAAAAAACAGGGATCACCAAGGTGACTGAAAAAGACAGTGGCACACATACACACTGGTTATCCTCTCTGTGGCAGAGATGAAACTTTCTCAAGGGTTAGCCAAGCTGGCCTGATTTCCGATTGCTGGGGGGGTTGAAAAGTCAAATACGCAAGCAGAAATCGCGTGCTGAGAAAATTGTTTCCACACCAACCCAAACCCACAATGTTCCTTTTACAACTGATTTTACACAAGACAGAGAACAAAAATTCTTGCACAGGTTAGCTCACAAGGTTATTTTATTTAATCCCCTCTTTCCATCCTCCACTCGACCCGTGGTGAAACTCACACGGCCCCGACACTGCGTTTCCACGCAATTTAGCCATCCCAGGTTGGCCTGTGAAAGTGAACTCCCCGCATTTAATCCTGACTTGTTTCCTAAAGCTTACAGATGTGCAATGGGATGAAAAGACAGACAATTAGCGAAAAGTGGGCAGATGCATTTTGAGCCAAACCCAAGAAGTGGGCAACGCTATTTCCTGGTTTCCGATAATCCTAATTATTCTTAGGGATCTTCAAAAAGCACTGAGCAGACTGAAGAGACGAGAAGAGAGAGGTTGTAAAACATTAAGATAAGACACGAACTTATTGGTCGGCTACGATACACATTCAAGGTCTGAAATCGCTCGTAGGCATTGCATTTCTCTCAGGCCGAAGCACCACCTCTCAGATCACAGACTTCACCTGCAAGGCTAAGCAGGTTAGTTGAGCAAGTGGTCTGACATGGCTCGGCCGGACACATAGCGTCTGCACTTGTGAACACAATGCCTTGAATGTGCATTGTCCCATCTTCTTAAACTGTTGCAACCTCTCTCTTCTGTTCTGCCACCTTCATGCTTTTGAAACGTGCCATCAGATAAGTACGATTGTCATATGCTAAAAATTGTCACATTTTGAACAATCACCGGACACAAGAAGAAGCAGCTGACATTTTGGGCAATCCCCAAAAAGGAAAACAGAAAAGGAATCCAACATTACAAATTCAAAACCAACAAGAAAAAGAGCAATCAGCGATTGCAGACCCCTCGCCATGACTTGTTTCGTGTGGTGCATTTTGTGTGGTGTTTGTGTAGTTTCGTGTGGTGTTTGTGTACTTGTGTGTTACATGATTAATTTGAGACATAACTGCTGGCAGTGATGACTGGGTACCAAGACGTCCCGCTTTGATGCAACCCCGGTTTGATTGGACACCTGACCCTGAGCCATGACGTTTATTATTATTCAATTAAATTTAGAATGGGATTAATATAAATTCAATTTAAATAAAATAAAAGACCAGATAGGTACAGTCCTGCATTGGGAGAAGGAACCCAAACAAGCAAAAAGAAAATATGAAGTCATCAGGAGGAACCTGGTTAGGATTCACATTTCAGCTGCTACTCCTCGACCCTCAAATCCACCCAGGCACAGCCAAGTGAGCGTTATTCAAAAATAAATAAATATCCCCACTTCAAAAAATTTAAATAATTCAGACTGCCAGACCATGCGTCTGATCAAGTTGAAATTTAAAACATGTATTCCCCATCACTACTGGATCATAATTGTGAAGTTTCACATCACTTGATTAAGCAGTTCGAAAGAAAACGTTTTTTTTTTTTTTTTTCAATCCAATTTTGAGCCAAACTCAAGAGCGGGCAACAGATCGCTCTGTCGGTAGTCAGCACAGACTTTCTGAAGTACACCCGATTCATATAAAACAAGGGCACTCGGTAGAGCGCATACCTTCGCCATGTAATACCTGATCCATGAGAACATATCGGGCCAAATACATTTTTGAAATATCATGTTATACAGTACTATATCGTTTGTGGCCCTATCTCTCAATGGTGAAGTCACTTTGCAAATTAAATAATTCTCGTATCCAGATCCAGATTGGATCTTCACCAAAATCGAATAATTTCGTCCTTGTGACACACCCAATGTGTCCACCAAGTTTCGTCCGAATCCCTCCACAACTTTTTGAGATATCGTGCTCCATATCGTTTTTGGCCCGATCTCTCAATGGTGAAGAATCATTTTTAAAATTCTAGTAGTCAGATCCGGATCTTCATCAAAATCGAATCAGTTCGTCCTTGTCACACACCCAACCTGTCCACCAAGTTTCATCCGGATCCGTCCCCAACTTTATGAGATATCCTGCACACAAAAACAAACAAACAGAAAGGGGTGAAAACATAACCTCCTTCACCTTCGGTGGCGGAGGTAATAACAAATTGGCAATTGCTTTAAAACCAGCCACGAGGGCAACGAAAAACACGATTGCTTGGAAGGGTGGCAATCGGATGTAAATAACCAATTGGCAATCGGATACTGAGGTTCCAAATTTAACACATACTGTACTTGCTTCCTGGTACGTCTTGACGTCATACGTTTCACTGTTCCTGTTCCATGTTTAGCCGAGACGCCGAGTGCATAAAAGCTTTTTAAATCATGTACAGTATTTAAATATTGTAAACACCTTTCTTCGATTTGTTGGCGATGTACCGGTATTTGTTATTTTTTCCATATCGATTTTTTTCGGTATACCAATATATTCAGAATTCCAATGTCGGTATATCGACAAGGAAAATTATATCGATATATCGCTGGACCTTATAACAAACAAACAAGACAAACAAACAGGGTTGAAAACATCACCTCCTTCCACCTGCGGTGGAGGAGGTAAAAAGGCAAAGACAGCAATGCTGTTTGAGATATCAGTACCCAGCGATTTTGGCTTAAATAATGCAGAAATCAAGAAAATGGCTAAATACCAGAACCTCAAAAATGAGATCAAGAGATTTTGGAAGCTGAATAGCATCAAAATTGTACCACCAGTGATAATTGGAACAACAGGAATAATATAATATCCTCTTTTTCAATTCATTTCACCAACATCCATGGTCTTTCTTCAAATCATTCCTCTGTTGAACATCATCTGGCAAGCTCTCTCCTCATATCTTGCTTCTCTCAGACCCAATTATCACATTACGTTCTTGTTAATTCTTATAACATTTCGAACTACATCCTTCACTCACAATTCCGCTTCAAAGGAGGAGTCTGTGTATACTCCAACATCAACACGCCTGCTGTACGCCTTGTCGACCTCCAATCTCCAAACTTTGATGTCATCTGGCTTAAGATTTGTCTCCCGACCATCACTATCTTTCTCTGTTTCACTTACTACTCTCCCATTTCCACAAACTTTAAAGCTTTATTTGACTATCTCAACCCTTGCCATGAGGCCATGACATCCGAACACCCTCAAGCAGAATTTCTCCATCTCAGAGACTTCCATGTACACCACAGGGAGAGGCTGAAGCCCTCCCACACAGATGTTGGGGGAGTTGAAGCTCTTACATTTTCCATTCTTCATGATTTGGAATAAATTATCACCCACCCTAACCATATCCCAGATCGTCATGACCACACTACCAATACTTTGGGTTTATTCTTCACTTCCACTCCGTTACATTACAACTACACAATTTCACCTCAAATTGGTTCTTCTGTCCACAATCTTGTGAACATCACTTTACTTACCACCACTTCTTCCCATTCGACTGCTCCGACGAAACGCCAGTATTGGCATTTCAACAATGCTGACTGGACTGGTTTACGAAACTTCTTTTCTGACTTTCCCTGGAAAGACAACTGCCTCTCTTCGAGCGATGCCTCAATGTCTGCTGAATGTATAGCTGAGGTCATTGTTACAGGAATGGAGGCTTATATCCCCTTCTCTTTCAAATCCATCTCTCCGACCAATTCTTGGTTCAATAATTGCTGCTCTTCGCCCATTCGTGCAAGGGATGCCGCATATCGGACATGAAAAAAACTCTTCTCCCTCCGACTCGCATTTGGCTTTCATATTTGCCAGAAATCATTGCAAACATGTTATTCGTGAAGCGAAGCAATCCTTTATTCAAAAGAAATGTGACAACCACTCTTCTTATTCCACTAATAGATCTTTCTGGTCCTTAGCTAAAAGTATCTCCAACAACTTCTGTCGCTCTACCTTTCCTTTGCTTTTCCGTTCTGATGATACTATCGCTGTCTCTCCGACCGATAAAGCAACTTTTTGGTTCTCTTTTCTCCCTAACTCCACACTGGATAACTCTAACATTCCATCTCCCTCTGATGCTCCCCTCACAAATCCTATGTCCCTCCCTCCCTGTAATCTATTTTCATGCAGTCAAAAAATACTCCTCTCTCTGGACATAAGCAAGGCCTACGGGCAAGATGGCATTCCTCCCCGTGTCTTGAAGGAAAGTGCTTCAGAACTTTCACCCTTGCTTGCTCATTAGGGCTTCTTCAAGCTGGCTTGAAAGCCCTATTGTTTTCGTTATTATTATTATTATTATTATTATTATTATAGTTATTCTACTGACCAATTTTGTGGCGGATCTGGAGGGAAAACGGTTGGATGAAATTCAACGAAACTTAACACCATAGTTACTCACCACCTGAAGTTTATACTTTGAAATATTTGATGACGTCGGTCACGTGGTATGGCGGCCATATTGGATTTTCTCCAAAACCTAAAAACATCTCCAGAACGGATAATCTGACAGCATCAAACTTTTGCACACATTTGCGATGTTCCATGGGAATGTTAAGTTGTTCAATTGGTCGAAATCGTTACATAATTTATATGATTAAAATGATGCCGATTCACCTCATTAAATCTGCAAAATATGCAAATGAGAGTTGAAAAAATTTAATTTACACATTTAGATAGGGCATAAACAGGGGACTCCAAATATGTTTCCACTATGTCTGTATTTGACCCCAGTGAACCCCCAGAGCCCCCCAAAGTTTAAAATCACACATTTTTGTAATGTCATAAAATGAAAGCAATGGTTGGATGAAATTGAATGAAACTTAACAACGTAATAACTCTCCACCTGAAGTTTATACTTTGAAAATTTTCATGACGGAGGTCACGTGGTATGGCGGCCATATTGGATTATCTCTAAAACCTAAAAAGATCTTCTCCAGAACGGATAACCCAACAGCCTCAAGCTTTTGGAAACCTGTCCGATATTCCATGGGAATGTTAATTTGTTAATTTGGTCAAAATCGTTATTTAATTTATAATTTTCAAAATGATGCCGATTCGCCTCATTAAATATGCAAAATATGCAAATGAGAGTTGAAAAAAATTTAATGACAGATTTAGATAGGACATAAACAGCGGACTCCAAATATGTTTATACCATGTCTGTATTTGACCGCAGTGAGGCCCCAGAGCCCCCCAAAGTTTAAAACCACCCATTTTTGAAATGTCGTAAAATTAAATTAACGGTAAGATGAAATTCAATGAAACTTAACACTATAATAACTCTCCACTTGAAGTTTATACTTTGAAAATTTTGATGACGTTGGTCACGTGATATGGCAGCCATATTGGATTTTATCCAAAACATAAAAACATCTTCTCCAGAAGGGATAACCCGACAGCCTCAATCTTTTGCACACATTTGCGCTATTCCATGGGAATGTAAAGTTGTTAATTTGGTCGAAATCGTTACATAATTTATATGATTAAAATGATGCCGATTTGCATCATTAAATATGCCAAATATGCAAATGAGAGTTGAAAACATTTAATGACATATTTAGATAGGACATAAACAGCGGACTCCAAATATGTTTATACTATGTCTGTATTTTACACCAGTGAGGCCCCAGAGCCCCCCAAAGTTTAAAATAACCCATTTTTGACATGTAAAATGAAAAGTGAAGAAGATAGAGCTATAGTGACCGCACATTCTGGAAGATATTTTAACGTTCTACAAGTTCGCCATTTACATTAAAAAGCAAATGTGTAGTTATTGGACTTTTTTCGGGACTTGAAAATTTGTCCAGCCTCGATTTTTCTTTATCATGTATTGCTATTGGCTTTACAATCCTTCATTGATATAACATTAGGGACACCGTAGCGAGACCCCATTGCAGACTCAGTGCAAATTAAAGTCCTTTGACGTCGGATGCACGCGTTGAAGCCCGGGATTATTGTTTTTTTACCAGTTTTAATTTGTTTTGTTTTTGTTTAAAAACCCAAACTTTTCCTCTTACCTGGAAACATGCCTTAGTACAGCTTATTTTAAAGAAGGGTGATTCGTTCAAACCCTTCTAACTACCGTCCTATTGCTCTGACTTCTACTGTTTCCAAAATCTTTGAATGTCTTCTCAATTCCCATTTTCACAAGCATCTTGAATCTCACAGTCTTTTATCTGACCACCAATACGGCTTTCGCAAGGCAAGATCTAGAGGTGATATCATTTCTTTCATAACGAATGTCTGGGCCTCTTCTTTGAGAGACTTTGGGGAATCCTTTGTTGTTGGCCTTGATATCTCAAAAGCCTTTTACAGAGTTTGGCATCGGGTCTGCTATCCAAGCTTCTCTCTTTCGGCTTTCCTTCTTCACTCTGCTCTCTCATTTCGAGCTTTCTCTCCAACCGCTCTATCTCCGTAATTGTTAATGGTTCAACATCGACCCCCTTCCCTATCAACAGCGGTGTACCTCAAGGTTCTGTTCCTTCTCCAACACTCTTCCTTCTTTTTATCAATGACCTTCTTTCTTCCACAAATAACCAAATGCACTCGTATGCTGATGACTCAACATTACATTCCTCCATGTCTTTCGCATCTGCCCCATCTTCCCTCACTCGATCTACATCTCGTTTCATCACAGCCACCTCTTTAAATTCGGATTTGGACAACATCTCACAGTGGGGAAAATGTAATCAAGTTAAGTTTAATGTTTCAAAAACTCAATTTCTTCTCATCTCTCCGTCTTAAACTCTCAACTCTCCATTCTCATTTGAAAGCTCCACAATTACACCATGTGATACAATAAACAGACTAGGTATCACTCGAACATAACATTTATCCTGGAATCCACACAAACGCAAATAGATAAGTCTATCTCAAAGACATTAGGAGTCCTGTTCAGATATTGAAGATTCTTCTCCTCTGAGCAATTTCTCCAACTATATCAAGGATTTATTCGTCCTTGTGTAGAGTACTGCTCTCACATCTGGGGAGGTTCCAGCTCCACATACTTATGAGATAGAATTGAATCCAAAGTTATTTGACTTGTCAACTCCACCAATGTGACCTCAAAACTTGACCCGCTCAAATTACGCCGCATAGTAGGCTCTCTTTCTCTTTTCTACAGATATTATTTTGGTTTCTGCTCGCAAGAACTTGCTGCATGTATACCTCCACCGTTACCGAGACCAAGGAATACTCAACAAGCCACTACATCACATGATTATTGTGTAGCCAGTGGCAACTCAAGGGTGGGCCATTACGATGTTTGTTTCTTCCCCTCCACTGGAAAACTCTGGAACTCTTTACCTTCTCACGTCTTCCCAAACACTTATGACCTTCACATTTTCAAAAAGGAGATGTCTTACTTCCTCAAAAAAACTCTTAATCTATTCTCTTTTCTTACTTTTCTATCAATGCAGTCCATTTATTTATGGCTTGGCCTCAATGAGGACTATTTAATCCGTGACTGAAGCCTTCAACATTAAAAAACAAAACATAAAGAAGAACTTCACTGACATTTTAAAAACCATCCCCGGGAATATTCCCACAAACAAACTACAAATGGAAGCAGTCCAGGGTTTGGTGACTCGTGAAAAGAGCCCTCGGAACAAAACTCTGAGAACAACAAAGTTGAACAGTTTGGTCCATGAACTGTGATCCTTACCGAAGCGAAGGTGGATACTTTTGAGTCCTGGGAGGACTTCATTACATCGCCTCAAACCCACAAATGGAGACACACACACACACACACACACACACACACACACACACACACACACACACACACACACACACACACACACACACACACACACACACACACACACACACACTTTTATGCCTCCGCTGACAAAGACGCCAGAGGTATTATGTTTTCAGGTTGTCCGTCTGTACATCCGTCCCTGCTAATTTTTTCTGCAACCGCTTATCCGATGGACAAAATTTTCACCATAGGTGTGACTACTCATGTATGTTTTAATGATAATTATGATGTCATAGGTCATGTGGTGTGGCAGCCATGTTGGAAAAAAGGAAGCACTTGCACCTCTGCATCCCCAAAACCGCTCCAAAGAAAAAAAATTTGAAACTTGGCACCTCTCAACTACTCCTCATGGGAAACAAGTGAGTTTTTTTGATCATGTCATAGGTGGCTTCGTTATGACATCATAATTGCATATGTCGAACGCTTTAGCCGATCAGTGTGAAATTTTTTTGAGGGTCATCTCGTGCTAAATTATATGGTCGGGGGGGGGGGGGGGATTGATGAAGTCATCGGTCACATGATTCGGCAACCATACATTTTTCTTTTTTCAAATAACCTTCTCTGAAACGACGGAACAGATTGAGGCAAAACTTCACAGATATGATCACCTAACCACGAGGAACAAAAAGTTCTCAACCTATGACTTTATAGGTCACATGGTTTGGCAGCTATGATTTTTTTTAAAAGAATAAACCTTTAAAAACCTTCTTCTCCAGAATGGCTTGAAAGAGTGAGGAGAAACTTCACCCACATATTCCCCGAGCCTTGGGATACCAGGGTGTTCACGAATAATGAATAGGTCAGATGGTCTGGCAGCCAAAATTATTTAATAGTTTGAATCTGGGTTCAGGGATTTACATCAAACTTGGTACAAGTATTGTAATGATGTAATAATGTAGGCAGCGGCAGGTATGGCCTCGTCGCGACGTCGAAGAGTACCTGTCTGGTTTAAAATGTTTTTATTACCTGTGGAGTGTAAATGTGCGAAGATTTTCTGTAGTTCCGGGCTGACTGGTATAGCCAAGACAGATATGCACTAAACGGGTTGAAGGTTGTGTTTTAGTAATAAGGTAACAGAAGTTATTAATGTATTGTATTCTAAAATGATGTTTGGGTAATGTAGAATTATAATTATCCAATTGCTTATTATGTAATAGTAATATTGAATGTTAGTTTGTGGTTCTGGATAAGTGGACAGATGTATCATCATGAATACACTCGGAGCACTTTATCTGCTTAAATAATTGAGAGTTTTGTCGTACTATTGCAATGACAACAATTGTTTGGAACCTGTTAGCTGCAATGTGCAATGTAATTCTTATGGGTAATATGAAATGACGACAAAATGGAGAGATGGTTTCCCAATTAGATACAAATTATTTAGTCAGTGACGGAACACCGGATTGAACGGGTATTGATGTGGTGATGCCCAGGGCACATACAAGTATGCGAATTGCTTATACTTTGTAAGAGTACTCATTTGTAGTTAAAGAAAGCAACTATTTCCATGTAAATTGTTGTTGGAGACCGTCTCATAGTTCCGGTTATTCTCAATCTCAGAAACCAATGTTATCATTAGTATACGTCCATCTCCAATTATTATATACCCGACCATGTGAGGGTAGGTCTGATCACTACTTGTTAAGCTGGTGCCTAGTCCTGGTAGCCACGGTATAGCTGAAAGTGATATTAAGGGCTAGTCAATCAGTGGTTTATCCATGTGAATCAATGTGGGTAATAAACTTTTGCAGATGTGACTTCCCTACCACTCTGACAGAGAATTCAGGTTCAGGGACCACCTTATTTAACATAACATTACTTCTTGCTTATCGTTTGTATCGTTTATGACATCCTTAGAAACAGTAAGTTTTCTGTTTGGAATGATTTTCAATTTTGTTTAACTGCCAGGCAGGTAGACAGATTAAAACAATTACTTTACTCCTCTCTGTGCGCATGCACGATCGGAATGAGATTCCGTACAATTTGCCAAATTCAGAGCCAAAGTACTGCTTATCTACAGGTTCGTGTTCCGATCTATGTTCAAGATATGATATTCAATTGAAGTAAAGTCACGATATAGCTGAGATGGCTCAGGACCTGGGTTCGATTCCTGGTCTGGGCATGCAATTTTTCCCCACATACACATGAAATAAAGTTGTTCCTCGATCATAGACTGACATTTGTAGACAGATAGACTTGAATAAATTTCTTCCACAAACTTTGAACTATCTGCAGGTTAATCAAGTGCAATATTGACAGTCAGGGATGGACAGTCTGGAAAGTAATGAAGATTAATTACTGACTCTGCACTATTACTTAGTCTCGCAAATGAGAACCTTACCTCCTGGACACATTATCCACATTGCACAATGTTTGTTGTTGCTCCAGTAACAGAGGTGTAGATGACGTTTTTTTGGGGGAAGGAGGAATGCAGTCCTCATCGTCAACGAAACCAAATTCCAGGCACTCCTCGTCATCTTCGATTTCCTCCCAGACAGTCTGCATTGCAGAACCAACTTCACCAACACTGCTCGTGGAGCCAACACCAAGGATCTCCTCAAAATCTCTCTCCTCCTCAAAATCTGGTCCAAGCAAATGGAATAGCGATCATGAATTTATCTAATGCACATCTTCAAAAAAAAACATAAATAAATAAATAATGGTATATTATTCTCAATTGTATAAAAGGTGAACAAAACAGCAAGATCTATCCTAAAAAAAAAAGATGGTAAAGCAAATTTCAGCTCTTTTGACAATTTGAGACATCTTAGCAAGCCGTTTACTTATACAGTGTACAAGGAAAAGCTTGAACAAACACAACGTGATGTCATCAACGACACATACCATCGTGCACAGAATCATCAGAGTCGTCAAGGACACGAATGGTGCGAGAAATGTTCTTTGGAACAATAACTTCCTCCTCATCTTCATCACAAAGAGAGTCCAAACGCGTATTCAATTGAGCGGATGTTTCACCGTACCCTCGTCGCACCTCTTCTTTTTCTGGCAAATTTGACGTGGGAGGACTGACGGGTATGAGGTCCAACACGCTGTTATCTCTTGCGAGGAACCCATCCCTTCCTGCAACTGGCTCGGAGTTGCGTGACGGTGATCCGGGGAAAGGTTGTTTTCGTTCACCGGCAGAACCTTGTTTCACTCTGGGGCAGACTCGTGCAACTTGGCGTTCGGGAAGATCCAAATTGTTTGTGATGACTGGAGTGCTGAAGGAGGAAGACTTTGGAATTGTAGAGGATATAGGTGAGTCTGCAGATGGTGAAAAGTGAGATTGATAAGGAACTGAAACTAAAGAAGACTCTGTGGTGGCCAAGGAAGAGGATTTAGTTCCGTCAACCAAAATACAATCAGTTTCAGAAGGTGTGGAACATAGATAGGAGCGTATATTGCCTTGCCGGCTGTAAACTCCGGGACTGGGGTCAAATTTGGTTGCAACTGGCTTTGTGGCAACTGCAGACGTTGGGCAGCGTGATGAGATGGAGGAAGATGAAAATACTCCAGCCTTCTTGAAGGTAAAAACCCTGAGAGTTAATCGCAAACAGTACAAATTAGTAACAATGGGGATAATCATTTAAGTCAAGCCTTTTTACAATAAGAAACAAAACATTTTTTTTTTAAATGTAAAAACGTAGATGGATGAAATCTCAAAAAAAAACAAAAAACAAGGTAGGAGTGACACCACATTACAATATCACAATACGGCACCACAATCCTCTCATGGATTATGATCACATCTTTTGACATTTTCTGGAATTATTTTTGTGGGATTGTGATGCAACGTCAAAGGATGTTGTGATGGTAATGCACAAGAGGATTGTAGTGTCGTATTGTGGTATCATTCCTACTTTGTTTGGTCGTTTTTTTAAGAATTTATTAAGATTTTATCTCTTTGTTTTTACATTTTTAAATCTTGTTTCTGCAGTTTTTAAAATTAATAAAATGCTAAATGTTTTATGCGTTTTGTTATAGATTAAATCCATCTATGTAATTAAATTGTTTTAATACTTGATTCAGTTGATTTGGAGGATAGTTTGGATATGTATCGCTTTTGGAATGGTACTGTCCATCTTCCCCCTCTCACACAATCCTGGCCTGGTTTGGTTAGGCCCACATTTACGTTCAATTTCTTTTCCTAATAAAAGGATTAATGTTTTATGTATTTTTAAATTTTGTGTTGTGTGCACTCGCTCAGAGACAAAGGAACTTCTTCGCATTGGAATCACCATCATGGCTTCAGCAGTTATTGAGGTAGGTTGGGCTACAGTTTTACATTGTTTTAAGAGGGGAAGAAGAAGTACAAATTGGTGTTTTAGCGATCTCTCAGTGTGGTACTTCAGTGATGCATTCTGCTGTTTTTTAAAATCTTGGTAGTTCAGAAAACACTAGAGAATAAAAGGTATGGCATTTAAACGCTTACGACTTCACTCGATAGTAGTTTATGAGCACATCATTGTGTACACATTTGAATGGGCAGCCATTTCCCCCCCCCCCCCGTGTCAAACCCTCTATATGGAGTACTACCGTGCTCCACGATAACAATGCATTGTATTTATGATAATATGTCTGATAGGAGGGCAATGCCTTTGTGTAACATAAATAATCATTTCAAGACCAACCAAAAACTTGATATCTGCGATTACAAAGCGATCGGCAAGAGCAAGTAAGACCACGATGCAACGATGGCCATATTTTGTTTGGACCGCCATATGACCTTGACATTCAACATGTGGCCCATTCATAATGTATATGTCTCGTGTTGGCTTAATGGTTAGGGTGGCGGGCTTTGGATCCAGTTCAAATCCTGCTCAGCTGTTGAATTAATACCAGGTGGGGTTAACTCGGCCTGTCATCCTTTCGAGGTCGGCAAAATGAGTGCCAGCATGCTGGTATCCTGTGTCGGAGTGGTGACCCATCCAGGATTGTGCCCAATAGCCAAGGAGACTGCTTAGGTAGCACCAACGCTACGCACAGAGTATGGTGCCGATCTCCTCCTCCGACAATGTGTCCAATAAAACTCAACATCACGAAAATTGGAAGAAAATTATTAAAGTTATGATCAAAAACGTGTTTCTTGTCGATTTGGTCACAATCCGAAAAAGTATGTCAAGGACTCGAATCAATATCAGGTGCAAAACTTCAGTGCAGGTACACGACTATGATGCAAGGGAACCTTGGAAGGCGAAAATGTGTAAACGGGTGGGGGGGGCGGAGGGGGGGTCTGTGGGGCATGGGAGAAGGTGGGGTGGGGGGGGTTAATAAGCAGATGAACGATGACACATGAAAGTTAATGGGCAAAGCAAGTTGATAGCGAACGTAGTGAGCTTCATACTTAACACGTGCACATGAGAGAATAGGAAACAACAACAACAACAACAACACAATACCCTGGCAATTGTGAATCCGTGTCATTGGCTATGACCATTTTGCTTCCGTTTTTGCTTTGTTTCTGGTTTTTTTTTTTGCTTCCGGTTTTTGTCATGGGGAATGATGCATGCCGGGAGATAAAGGCATTGTCGGAGACATGAAAGACCCAAATATCACACATGGTGTATATTTCCTCCACTGATTTTAATAAAGATATCTCCCACATCAGCAAAAAAAAAATTTTAATCGTGATTTACATGATTTCATCGCTGATCCCGAATCCAGGCTGAAGTAACCGGAAATTGTGTATACAGTTGTGAACAAGCTATAGGTAAAGTCAGAAGCGAATGCAAGAAGAATTCTACATTCGCTTCTATTATTTTTTTTTTTAGATGAGATCCTGTTCTCGGCGGTGTCGTTGCTGTGAAGGTCGTGTTGAGGTAATATTTTTTTTTTTTAGATGAGATCCTGTTCAAGGCGGTGTAGTTGTTGTGAAGGTAATGTTGACGTAATATTTATTTTTTTAGATGAGATCCTGTTCCAGGCGGTGTAGTTGTTGTGAAGGTAATGTTGAGGTAATATATATTTTTTTTAGATGAGATCCTGTTCTCGGTGGTGTAGTTGTTGTTGCGAAGGTAATGTTGAGGTAATATTTATTTTTTTAGATGAGATCCTGTTCTAGGCGGTGTAGTTGTTGTTGTGAAGGTAATGTTAAGGTCATATTAATTTTTTTAGATGAAATCCTGTTCTAGGCGGTGTAGTTGTTGTTGTGAAGGTAATGTTGAGGTAATATTTATTTTTTCAGATGAGATCCTATTCTGGGTGGTGTTGTTGTTGTGAAGGTAATATTTATTTTTTCAGATGAGATCCTGTTGTAGGCGGTGTTGTTGTTGTTGTGAAGGTAATGTGAAGGTCATATTAATTTTTTTAGATGAAATCCTGTTCTAGGTGGTGTAGTTGTTGTTGTGAAGGTAATGTTGAGGTAATATTAATTTTTTTTAGATGAGATCCTGTTCTGGGCGGTGTAGTTGTCATTGTGGAGGTAATGTTGAGATTTTTTTTTTTTTTTCAGATGAGATCCTGTTCAAGGCGGTGTAGTTGTTGTTGTGAAGGTAATGTTGAGGTATAATGTTGTGGTAATATTAATTTTTTTAGATGAGATCCTGTTCTCGGCAGTGTAGTTGTTGTGAAGGTGATGTTGAGGTAATATTTATTTTTTTAGATGAGATCCTGTTCTCGGCGGTGTAGTAGTTGTTGTGAAGGTAATGTTGAGGTAATATTTATTTTTTTAGATGAGATCCTATTCTAGGCGAAGTAGTTGTTGTTGTGAAGGTAATGTTGAGGTATAATGTTGAGGTAATATTTATTTTTTTAGATGAGATCCTGTTCTAGGCGGTGTAGTTGTTGTGAAGGTAATGTTGAGGTAATATTTATTTTTTAAGATGAGATCCTGTTCTCGGCTGTGTAGTTGTTGTTGTGAAGGTAATGTTGAGGTAATATTTATTTTTTCAGATGAGATCCTATTCTAGGCGGTGTAGTTGTCGTTGTGAAGGTAATGTTGAGGTAATATTTATTATTTTTTCAGATGAGATCCTGTTCTAGGTGGTGTAGTTGTTGTGAAGGTAATGTTGAGGTAATATTTATTTTTTTAGATGAGATCCTGTTCGAGGCGGTGTAGTTGTTGTTGTGAAGGTCATGTTGAGGTATAATGTTGAGGTAATATTAATTTTTCCAGATGAGATCCTGTTCTCGGCGGTGTTGTTGTCGTTGTGAAGGTAGTTGAGGTATAATGTTGAGGTAATATTAATTTTTTTAGATGAGATCCTGTTACAGGAGGTGTAGTTGTCGTTGTGAAGGTAATGTTGAGGATTTTTTTTTCAGACGAGATCCTGTTCTCGGTGGTGTAGTTGTTGTGAAGGTAATGTTGAGGTAATATTTATTTTTTTTGGATGAGATCCTGTTCTCGGCTGTGTAGTTGTTGGTGTGAAGGTAATGTTGAGGTAATATTTATTTTTTCAGATGAAAGACCCAAATAATATCAGACATGGTGTATATTTCCTCCACTGATTTTAATAAAGATATCTCACGCATCATCAAAAAATAATTTTTAATTGTGATTTACATTTTTTGATCGCTGATCCCAAATCCACGCCGAAGTAACCGGAAATTGCATCAAAATCATCAGCTGTGCAGCGCTTACATGTACCACGGTATATTTGGTAAGTGTACAGTTGTTAACAAGTCATAGGTAAAGTCAGAAGCGAATGCAAGAAGAATTCTACGTTCGCTTCTAGGCTTTGCCTATTCCATATTAAAATGGCAATGACCGCTTCACTGTGACAATCATCAAACAATGTACGTACAGGAACATGATTTGGTGGAATGTCCATCCTTTCAAAGATTGTTCAGAGCCTGGTGGTGGCTCTGCGGTTTGGGTGGTGGCTCAGCGGGCAGGGTGGCGGCTCAGCGATTATGGTGGCGGCTCAGCGATTAGGGTAGCGGCTTAGGATCCTAGGGTGGTGAGTTCAAGCCCCGTCAGCCGCTGAATTAATAGACCAGGGGGTTGACTCAGCCTATCATCCTTCCGAGGTCAGCGAAATGAGTACCAGTTCCAGTGTGTGCACTAGTAGAGGGGCACTGCATCAGCGACACAGTCGCGCTTCAAGAAATGATAGCTACCCTAACAGCTAAGCTGCCATACGACCACCAAAGATTGTTCAACAAACTAAAAATACACCCCTGAGCGAACCTCTGTCACTACAGTCGTTCATCGCACCTTTCCACCAAACACCTTGACGACGGAACACAACACACGGCTCCCTCCCAAAACTGACTCACTTGGCGCGTTTCCCGACATCCTTATGCAGAGACAGCCGGTTCACTCGCTTTCCAGAATGATGAAGCTTCAACTGTTCCGCCAAGTTGTTCACAGGTGAAGACGCCATCGCGAATACCTCACACAAACACGCTGAACCGATCACATTCGTCACTCGTCGAGATCGTTCTCCACACAAGTTTGGTGAAAATATCTCCTGTAACGCATGAAAATGGCGATTGATGGGAGAAGTGGTTTAAAAAAAACAACACAACCGACAATGAACAATTCTAAAACGGTACAGGATTTATTATTAACCTTTCGAAATTAAAATTTCCACACCGATTTCCGAGCTCCCAAAATAAGTACCTCAAAAGGGAATTGGCGCCAAAGTTCCCTGACAGGAAGTGTTGAATGAAAAAAAAAATGATTCGCTTCAGATTCGAGCGAAGATCCACATTGATAAATTTGTATACACGAAAAAGGTGACACGTTTAAACAAAGCACGAATAACGGCGACAAAGGTATTTTAATTGGAAAACAAAAAAATAAAAATAAAAACCTAGGCAGACTTTGAAACTACTGTTACTCACTATACCGTCATGGTATGTATAAAGAGCGTCACTTTGGTTCAAGCGAATCTCCAAACTCGGCACCACGACCAAACACTGGTGTTACGGATGGTCTCAACGGAATGGGAGTGATGAGTGTAATGTATTCAACAAACAGGGACGGAGGCTCTGAAGGGGGAACCACGGGTTTAACTCGGACACGGTACAGCATCGGGACACGGGCGAGTCACATGACTCTGCTTAACCACGCCCCCGCGCACCACGTGTGCGTGTATTATAAACTTCTGAAACAACTCATCCCCACAACAACATTTTTTATTAATTGTTATTTTACAAATCAAATTCGTGGAGGGCTGTCGTCGCAACTGCCGTGGGTTTCTCGATAAGGGGTACAGGGTCAGGAAGGAGTTCGGGTACATTGATGGGTGAAAAGCTTTGAGGAATCACCTGAGGCTTCAACGCAGGTGACGTCACATGCAGCGACATTTGCATCCCTCCGGTCGACTCACTCAGAATCTGATTCATACATGCTACACTCTGGGGAAGCAGTTTTAAATTCAAAACTAAACCGTCAGTTCTTAACAGAGGATAAGGGGTAGGAAGCGAGAGGGAGAGGGAGAGGGATGGGAGCGAGAGGTAGGAGGGAGAATGGAGACGGGGTGAGGAAGCTAGGAAAGAGTGAGGAAGGGGGAAGCTAAGAAGGGGGGGTGGATAAGGAAGGGGAGGGGGGGAGAGCAATGCCTCACCAAACATCGCTTTTCACACCAGGAAGGGGGATGAGAGCGAGGAGGACGGGGGAAGAGGAGAGGGGTAAATGGGAAGTGGGAGGAGTTTGGGAGGAGGTAAGCATGAGGGGAAGGGGGAGGCAGTGTAATGGGAAGGGAAGGCATCATGAGGGGAAGGGAAGGCAGTGTGAGGGGAAGGGAAAGCATCATGAGGGGAAGGAAGGCAGTGCAAGGTGAAGGAAAGGCAGTGTGAGTGGAAGGGAAGGCATCATGAGGGGAAGGAAGGCAGTGGAAGGTGAAGGGAAGGCAGTGTGAGTGGAAGGGAAGGCATCATGAGGGGAAATAAGGCAGTGTGAGGGGAAGGGAAAGCATCATGAGGCGAAGGAAGGCAGTGTCAGGGGAAGGAAGGCAGTGTCAGGGGAGGGGAAAGGAAGGGTGATAAAACGTGCCTAAACAGGAACATTTTCTTTTTAACCGCGGGGTTTGATATAAATCGGTTCGGTTCGGTGCATTTAAAACTCATGTTATCTATCTGGCAAAGACCTGCCTGCGTGCATGAATGCTCGCACATGCAGCGACCTTTGCACCTCTCCGGTCAGCTCACTCTGAATCTAATTCATTCATGCTACACTCTTGGGAAGCAATTATGCAATTATAAATTCAAAACTGAACCGTCCCTAAAAGAGTGAGGGGGGGGTAGGGGAGGAGGGGGGGGTAGGGGAGGAGGGAGAGGGGTGATAGAGGGAAAGGGTGATAGAGGGAGATGGGTGATAGAGGGAAAGGGGTGATAGAGGGAGAGGGGTGATAGAGGGAGAGGGGTGATAGAGGGAAAGGGGTGATAGAGGGAAAGGGGTGATAGAGGGAAAGGGTGATAGAGGGAGAGGGGTGATAGAGGGAGAGTGGTGATAGAGGGAGAGTGGTGATAGAGGGAGAGGGGTGATAGAGGAAGAGGAGTGATTGAGGGAAAGGGGTGATAGAGGGAAAGGGTGATAGAGGGAGAGGGGTGATAGAGGGAGAGGGGTGATAGAGGGAGAGTGGTGATAGAGGGAGAGTGGTGATAGAGGGAGAGTGGTGATAGAGGGAGAGGGGTGATAGAGGGAGAGGGGTGATTGAGGGAAAGGGGTGAGAGAGGGAGGGAGAGGGGTGAGAGAGGGAGGGAGAGGGGTGAGAGAGGGTGGGAGAGGGAGAGTGGTGATAGAGGGAAAGGGGTGATAGAGGGAAAGGGGTGATAGAGGGAGAGTGGTGATAGAGGGAAAGGGGTGATAGAGGGAGAGGGGTGATAGAGGGAGAGTGGTGATTGAGGGAAAGGGGTGAGAGAGGGAGGGAGAGGGGTGAGAGAGGGTGGGAGAGGGAGAGGGGTGATAGAGGGAGAGTGGTGATAGAGGGAAAGGGGTGAGAGAGGGAGGGAGAGGGGTGAGAGAGGGTGGGAGAGGGAGAGGGGTGAGTGAGGGAGAGAGAGAATGGAGGGGGAGAGAGGGAGAGGGGAGAGCGAGGAGGGGGAGAGGAGAGTGAGGAGGGAGGAGAGGAGAGTGAGAAGGGTGAGAGAGAAGAGGGGGGATTCTTGCAGATGAGATGTCCAGTTTAACGTCCATCCGAGAGATGGCACACACATTGATGAATCACACTGCCTGTGAAACACCAAGATGACCGTTTATAGCTGAGTCGGGATACGAACCCAGGTGAGACAGTTTTGATGGAACATGCATACCTCTCTTCTATCCTGCTGTGATGCGGATATTCATCGCTTTGTGACAACTGAAAACATTTTTTTTTGTAATCATCTAATTTATTTTGCCTTCCTCTCTCCAGAAATGCCCCCATGGAGAACAGAGCCACTGTATCGTCATCGAAGCTTGAAGAGTTTTCGAAGCTTGAACCAAACACCCAATTTTCATTCACGCACTTCCTTAGAGTTCCCTTAGTATGCATGGATCACTCGGTTTCAAGGTTTTGGAGATATGGAGGAGGACTGACTGACGGACACACACTGACATTAATTAGTGTAGATACCTGGTCTCGGGGTGAATTTGGGTCATTGCGGTCACTTTGTGGTTATTAGGAAAGCCCTTCATCATCATCATCATCATCATCATCATCATTCAACATAGGCATAAGCCCGTGGTCACCTCGTAAAATTTCACACCACTGGACCTACTGCCCCCGCTTTCGACACAATCCGTCTTTCCAGTGTTGCCACTTTGAGTTCAGTGATATTTCACCCTGACCACTCTCAGATGTCATCAATCCATCGCATCTTTGGTCGTCCAACCGAATGACGACATCCCTCCGGAAATCTATCCATAACAGCTGCTGCCAGTCCACCATACCGAATCACATGGCCCAGCCATGCTGCCTTGCATTCCATCACATTGCTACTGCTGAGGCACCATCGGTCGCCAATCATCTCCATTAGACTCGAGTTTGTAACACGGTCGTGCCGCTTGATGTTGAGCAGGTGTCGCCAGATGGTTCGGCCGAAGCCATCGAGTTGCCTTCAACGACAATGTGGTGGCACTGTACAATACTCTTAACATGATTAGTGCCTGTGCAAGCTGTGCCTTTGTTTCTCGGCCGACACGGCTGGAATGCAGGTATTTACACTGCCGGAGGATGGATTTACCCATACCTATCCGCATTCACACCTTCTTACTGTAATCTAGAATGTGGTTAATCAACATGCCCAGGTACTTAGAAGATGTGACGCAGGGTATTGATATCAAGCGGTATGCAATCATGTTGCCATCCATTGTTGGCTGGACAACCACGTATTCTGTCTTGCCAGGATGGATGACTAGCCCATGCATATCTGACATGTCGTCCAGGATAGTAAGCATCTCTTCTGCGTCAGCTCTGCATCGCGCCGTCATTACTAAATCATTGGCGGATCTGATCTCCTTCACGGAGATACCATTTACATTTGGTGCCCTTAGGTGTGATGTGCGTTCATACCACTCCCGCATGAGACATTTGTTGTAGAGGCTGAAGAGTATAGGGGACAATGGACAGCCTTGTCATACTGCGACTGGCATCTCAAACTCATCTGTTATCCAGCCTTTCCAACGGAGCTGACCATTTGAGTTGACATCGAGATTCTCAATCAGTCGCATCACATCCTCTTCCATACAAAAAATCCCACAGTTTCGCAAACAGTAAGCTCGTTGAGGGTTAATTGGCTATTGCTACTAGTGCCATATATCCAGACTGTATCATGCACCTTTCGGCTTCGCTCAGCCTAATTGGACACTGGTATCAATTAGCATCACGCATGACTGATTCGATGGTCCCACCTATACGGTATCGGAATTGGAAAGGACTTCCGGCCCAGGACTGCTGACTCAGCTGACCGTTACGGTCACATTGAGACGACTCACCGGATTCATACGAGGAAACAGGAATGAATCGCGCAACGATATAATACTGTACAAAATGCAATGGTAATGGTGATTCTCTCGAATAGTCCTTTTTATTTCATGTCATAAATGAAGTGATTGTATTCCTCACAGTGGATGCTTTTGCTGTACAGTCTACACAATAACAAAAGGTTTGGCTTTTCTGAGAGATTATGAGGAAGGAAGCAGCACTCAGGTGGTCAGTAAGAACCTGAAACAGAGACGGATTGTCCATCAAAGCTCATGTCTGTTATACATCGAACAAAGAAATGGGCGAGGTCATGCTTGGAGATCATGCGACCACCTCGACCTCCAACCGTAACCTTGTAAGTCCCTGTCAGAGGATGCTTATCTGCAAGGTAAAAATGTACATCAAATTATATCAAATTTAAACATCATTTTCATAACTACTGTGTATACTCTCATTAATATGAATTGTCTATCACATGAATAGGCTGACAGAGCTGGCACGATGGACTGGAGGTATGCACACTCGCCTCAAAGCTGTCTACCCTGGGTTTACACACAAGGAAATCAGACGCATGTGGAGGCCATTCGGCATATCATGCCTGCACCACATCAACACCGCTCCGACTTCTCAACACTTGATCAAAACAATAAAAATGCAAAATGTTTTATTATTATTATTATTATTATTATTATTATTATTATTATTATTGAGTGTTTTTTGTGGGGGTTTTTTGTAGTTTTTGTATTTTTTTCCCCTCTTTCCAGGGGAGGGGACATGGGCGCAGATGGTCTTGGGTCCAAAAAAAACTACAAACAACATCAACCACACAACCTCCCTTGAGGAGACCCCCACCAACAGCACTCTGTATACATGCACACAATCACCCATCAATACTCAAACTACCTAAAAGTCCTATCAACATCCCTATACTCCTCTACATCCATAACTTCCAGGTACCTATCTAATTACAAGTTAAACTTATCCACTGTTTTTAGTGCCACTACTTTTCCAAAGGGCGGAAGAGCTCCTCGTGAGCCAACGGCCATCCATATGTGGTGCCCAACTGTGTCTGCGGACGTCCTTTTGCAGTTGGGATACTTTTTCGAGTGGGTTGGTGGCACGATTTGCACTCCGGCTACCGTAAAGTACCAGCGGAAAGTAAACACAGCAACGCGCACATTTTATGTACCCACAACACGGCGCATGCTCCCAAACCTAACCTAACCTAACACTGCACTCCCCCTCGTGGGCTTATCTACACACTGGGTAAAAAGCAATCCTGGACTAAAACTAGGAAATCCTCATCTGCTCTGCTCTTTCCCTGTTCCTGGACCCAATCTATCCCTGGCAAGTTAAAATCCCCCATGATCAATACACTTCCCTTACCACATGCCATTTTGAATTCTTCATGTACTCCTCCTTACTACTCTTCCTTCCCACCCGGATAACCATAAAAGCATCCTACCAGTATCTTATTGTTTTGACAATCTCTATTCTCTACCCACACAGAATCCTCAACATTTATTCCTTCCTTAATGTCATTCCTTTCTCTTGATGCAATGCTGTCCTTTACCTAGATTGCTCCTCCTATTCTCTCCTTCCAAATCACACCGATACACCTTGTAGCCTTATAATCTTGTACTCCAGTTACTCTCCTTTAACCATGTCTCACTCACTGCAACTATATCGTACTCCTCGCTATCTACTTTGGCTTCAAGCTCTTCCATCTTATTATTTAAACTCCTGCCATTGGTGTAGAATATATTTAACGTTTCCCTTCCTGAAATTCTATTTTCCTGCCTGGCCTTACTAATCACATTTACATCATCAGTTTCTTCCTCAATAGCTTCTCCACCCTCCGCTAATCTAAAAAAAGCCTGAATTCCTTCCTCAATTCCCACTGAAAACCTTGCTGCCCCCTTTCTATTTAACATACGGCATTCATTCCGGAAACACTCCCTTTGTCCACTAAATGATTCCCACCGCTTCCTAAATGTAAAACCTTCCTCCCTACACCGTTCTTCCAGCCATTGGTTGTGGTCTATCCTTCTGCTCATCATTGCTATATTGTTTCCTAATCTTGGGAGAATCCCAGAAAACATGACCTCACAACCCTTTGCTTTCAGCCGCTTACTCAATATCCTGTATCTATTTTTCAAAATCTCTGAGTAAACTTTCCCAAAATAATTTGCTCCGAGGTGTACCACAACCAACTTCTTTCTACCATGACCCGGTAGGATGTCGTTTCCCCTTCCTTCAATGTCCCCAACTCCTGCTGATTCAAAACTACACAGAATTCTATGTCTACAATCCTTCCTGCACAATGAAGAATCTCCATATTTAATAATCTCATCACCCACAAAAACTGTCTCCCATACCTCATGTCTACCAATTTATATTGCTGCACCTCCACCACTACCTGCACCTAGTACACCTCCACCACTGCCTGCAACCACTGCACCTACACCACTACCTCACCCGCTGCGCCATCACCACCGCCTGCACTCGCTGCACCATCACCACCGCCAATATCCTCAGCAACCTCACTCCACAACTGCAACCAACTATTATCTACAAATTTCTCATATTCTGCTACTTGCTGCAAATTATCGATGTGTTCCTTCAACCCGGTAATAACCTTCCTCAAGTGGACGATTTCCTCACACTTCCTACAACAGTAAGAACCCTCTGCTTCCCCTATTGTTGATGTGGCCCACATTGAGCAACTATCACATTTTAAGAACTCTTCCCTTCTCCTTCGCTCTCTATTTATACCCTTTTTCACCACCATATTCCCAAGGCCCCAAGTGACTGAAACACCAAACTTAACACTCGGCCTCCCCCTGCTTCTTTCAATAAACTAACATAAATACCCACTAAAACTGTTCTGAACACAACTACAACCTGTATAAATACAAACCCACGACCCCTGTTTGCTTATTTCCCCGAATGTGTTATTTTTTTCTGGGTGACGGAAAGATATTTTGTTTTAATTTTTGAGGAAATAGGGGAAAAGGATTGAGCTGAGGGTTCAGAAGTAACAATAACTGGAACAAAGAAGTGAAAATGAGGCAGAAGACAGAGGGGAAGTACACTCGAGTATCACAGGTAGACCTGACTGAACTTGATAAATGAAGTACACAATTGAACACCGCAGGATACTGTTTGGGACAGAAAGAACAATAAAAACACACGAAGAGCAAAACAAATAAAAACGAAACAGCAAAACACAATGTAAATGGTCGAGGGAACTTAGCTTAGAAGAACTGGTCGGAGAGCTCGCCGACCTGTCGTCCACATGCGCCAATGCCTGAACTGGAAGTTTGATTTGTATATTCAAAAAAATATCTGAATCATATGAATATTTTATTATTATTATTGTTATATTTTGTAATTATTTTAAAGACTACATTTACGTTAATGAGTCTACTTAAATCACTTTTTATGACCTATGAACAATGTTCCCGGGAGTAATGCTTTAATGTCAATGACCTTTCAGACCAGAAGAGCACTGTAAGCAAAAGTACCATCGATGTGTGGAGGCATGATGGCAACATACTGCAGACCAGAAAGGCGCAGAACCTCATACATGCGTCTGTGGTCCTCGGTCAATGGTTGGAACTGTGGCGGCACAAGATTCGTCTCCCAGAACAAGAATGCTGTGCACACAGCAAGTAGCAAGTCATCATTAATAAATGCTCCTTCTATTGATAATATCAATTGATATAGAATATTGATAAGAAAATAATATCAGGTAACATGGTTGTTTTAAGAAAATCTATAATGTGAACCATGAGTAATCATCGTGTGATGAGGCTGGTGGGTTTGATCTGTGCCTATTAGCCAAATGTTAAAGACAGTCCGACACAAGTTCATGAAGTTAAAGGTCACCCACAAGAGAGGCAAGCGATGACACGATGAACTCCGTGGACCTTCATGGCTTCCGTGATGTTGTGCGTTCCTTCAGACATCATGGTCGTTGGGCCTGTCCATGTGGACACGTGATGGAAATTCATCTACCTGGCAGTGTAACTACAATGCCCCATGTCTTTTTCTCACAACAATACGAACACAAATAATTCCTCGGTATGATTTCTCAAATCTTGAGATAATTTCCTCTTCATGCAATAATTCCACACCAAAAGAGTTTACTGGTGTACCATTATGACAAGTGGTGAAGGTAAGAAACCTACTGAGGTCATTACGAGTTCCCAACGCGATGATAACAACATCTTGATCTTTGACTGCAGCCTCGACCGCTTCTGTGTCAAGCACGTCTCCTTTAACACCGCGTACCTGCATTCCCCAAACACGGTCAAAATTTCCAGCCAAAGTAATTCAGGAAAACAAAGAGAAGTGAGAAATTAGTGACCAACCTGCAGGTCAGAAGGCAACAGCTCAGGGTTTCGGACAAATGCAGTCACTTCATGACCTGCACAACATATTAAGAGTCATCTCGATATTTCATACATAAATGTGTCAGCATTGCTTAAGTATATAATTCAATTCAAATAAAATCATGATTTTAAAGATTGTATGAAAAATTTCCAAAAGTTTAGGCCCGTCGATGCAGTCTCACACACCACCTTATATAACATGTACAAGTTCTGCAAAATTAGAGGTTTGTGGAAGTGGCAAGAAGGTGATTTGTGTTCTACAGCGTGGCCACAATATCATGTCACCCGTTGTAATAATTGACATTGACTCTTGTGTGCAGAGTGTTCGTTCGTTTCCTTTTTCCCTTTTTTAAAATTCAGATTGAACGTAACCATGGGCGACACAAACAATTACGCCATTGAACAATGGATTGTTGTCGGTGTCTGTGTTCACGAATGTGCAGAAAAGGGGAAAACGATGGAAGAGGTGCACGTCGACTTCCAGGAACGATTCTGCCAAGAATCACTTTGGGGCTTCATCTAAGAGATTGTTGCACAGCAGCCCTACAAAACCACCGATGACCTTAAACAAGCAGTGGGACTTCCTTTTAATCGTATCTCCCCACAAATGGTCCGCAAGCTGTTCCACAGGAGATGTGGTGCAAAACGATGATCTGTAATGACAATGGCGGATCACAAACATATCCACTGGACCCTTAAGGCTTGTACATCATAAGCTGTAAAATGGGTAATAAAGTAAGAGTACTGAAAACGTATCTGGTGTAACTTGTAGAACCCTTCAGTGTTGTCAGCTGAGATGACAAAAGACAATGTCAATTTTTACTTGGGGTGACAAGACATTGTGGCCACTCTGTAAAGTGTTCAGGTATTCGATTAAATATTGTTTTTTGTATACATAGGTGAGGCTCGAGGAAGACCCAGTAAACTGAACGGATCAGGAATAACAGGTATGATGGAGGGTTGAGGGAGGGGGAAACACCAACAGCAGAGTTGAAGGCAGAGATAGAGTGAGATTTGGACAAACAATAGGAGTGGGGAGGAATGATGGTCAGGAGAGCATGCTTTGGGTGGACAAGATGGATACAGGAGGAAACTCCAAGGAGGGAAAACTGGAAATTTGGAAGGAGGAGGGATTGGGGTGGGGTTAACAAGGGTAAATTTAAATAAAACAAAGATTGGAGACGTCATATGAAAAATTAATTCCGGGTTTTAGAGCAGCGTTGATGCAGTCTCTTTTACATCACCCTATCTCACACATTTCATGAGTTCTTCATGCCTGTTGTTTGTGTCCTTTATGACATCCTTAAAAAACAGTAAGTTTCCTGTTTGGAATGTTTCTCAATTTTGTTTGACTGCCAGGCAGGCAGACAGATTAAAACAATGACAAGAGTATGTACCCGCCCTAAGGGTGATCTTGTTCCAAGCATGCAACACGTTCTTCTGACGCATACCTATATTTGGGCGGTGTATAGGCAACTAACTCTTTATCTTTGTAGGCAACCCCCCCCCCAAAAAAAAAAGCCCTGTGTGACGTCCATGAAGCAAAAACATACCTACTGCTTACAATTCAACTGCACTGGAAAGCATGGAGACAGGAACACTGTTCTGTAAATGGTGAAGACTTGCAATACCAGGGAAAACCTGAAGGCAGCGATACACGATACACATTTACATATTTGCGTATTTATACCCCTCAGCCCCCCCCCCAGAACCACCGGCAAAGATAAACACACCCCTATACATTAATTGGGGTCATGCTGATCCAATGTTGCAAGTGTGGATGTAATTGGTGTAGAACTGTAAGAGTAGCATCCCAAACACACAAACGCCGGCCTGTGAATTGTCCTAAGGATTACCTCGCTCCTCTCTGTGTGTGTGTATACACGATCGGAATGAGATTCCATACAATTTGCCAAATTCAGAGCCAAAGTACTGTTAAGCTACATGTTCGTGTTCTGACTATGTTCCGATTCGTGTTCAAAATAGAACATTCAATTATTTAAATGAGTTGTTCCTCAATCATAAACCAACATTTGTAGACAGACAGACAGAAAGTAAATGTATTGCTTAACCCTGCTTATCACTTTGTGTGCATGGGGTAAAAATACTGACTTTGTTTCCCAGTTGGGTTTGCACATCTTTTACAAAAGGAAGTTTCATCAACCAGGCATTTACAGTAGGCCCACCCCAAACATGGGTTTCTGTATCGCGGTTTTGCTCTGTCGCGGTTGAATTATTGTGGTAAAATGTGCCGATCGCGACAAGGGTCTCTCACTCTATCGCGGTCTGGCTCGGAGGAATACACAATCCCGCGTCTCCGTCTCATCCCACCACACAGGCCCATGCCGCCCTCCATCGCAGGCGCAGTTGCTCTTTCGATATCGTGCCGCACGGACTGTTATCACGTGATATCATGCGATTTTGTTTGATATCACATGATTTACTATGATATCATGTGATATCATGCGATTTCGTTTTCCCTCATCTTCTAATTACATTGTGGGGTATTCGTGACAGTAAATAGTTATGAATAAGAAGAACATGTTGGATTTTAGTGAAATAAGGCAAATGAAACATAAAATGTTATTCAAAGCATTTAACATAAGAAGCAAATTAATTCAAGTTTGAGTAATGTTGGTTCAATTGGGAGGTAATGAGAAAGGAAGAAATAAATAATGAACCAAGGAAGGAACTAAGAGACAGAACGAGTTCGTGATTTTTTTTTGACTCGAGCGACAAAGATCACCTCCTTCTTCACAAAGTCTGTTAACTCTGATGACCCTAAGCCAGGGATGTCGACGTCATCTCAATAACCTCCAACGCCCTCCAAAATCGTTATCATCATCAAAAGTAAGTACAATTTTAAGTGTTTTTCATTTTTACGAGTTTAGTCAAATAATTCGACAAATTTTAGTCTTGGTTCCCCAACCCTATTTTTCCCATAAGGTCTTAATATAACTTTACGCATCGCTGTTTTGCCCAACGTGGGGTTTTTCAAGAACACAACCCCCATGAACAGGGAGGGTCTGCTGTATTACATCTTTCTTGTCTTCTAGTTCTATCTTCCATCTCTCTTTTGGTGTTAGTCCTATGGCTGTGCCAATATGGATCAAAAGACAACAATCAAAGTAAAGATGACAAAAATGAGTGCCAACTAATAACTGGTCATCATTTTGATTGGATCAATGTTTCGTGTTCTGTTTGAAATTTCTGTTCTTGAGACCATTTTTGTAGCTCCTCAGAAACAGAAGATTTGCTGAGGCTCAGGTGGTGCAAGTAGCTGTGGTACTGGTGCTAGGATTGTATTCTGGTTTAATAAATTTTTAATATGTTTAATAAATTTTTAATTCTAGGATTCTATCTTGGTTAAATAATTTATTTTTAATGTTTAATAATTTTTTTATTCCGGGGCTGTATCCTGGTTTAATAAATTTTGAATTCTAGGATTGTATCCTGGTTTAATAAATTTTTATTATGTTTAATAAATTCTTAATTGTAGGATTGTATCCTGGTTTAATATATTTTGAATATGTTTAATAAATTTTTAATTCTACGATTGTATCTTGGTTAAATATTTTTTTTAATGTTTCATAAATTTTTAATTTTCGGATTGTATCCTGGTTTAATAAATTTTTAAATTGTTGAATAAATTTTTCATTCTCGGATTGTATCTTGATTTCATAATTTTTTTTTTAATGTTTAACCAATTTTAATTCTAGGATTGTATCTTGGTTTAATAATTTCATTTTAATGTTTAATAAATTTTTAATATGTTTCAGAAATTTTAATTCGAGGATTGTATCTTGGTTTAAGAAATATTTTTTAATGTTTAATAAATTTTAATTTGAGGATTGTATCTTGGTTTGATACATTTTTTTCCATGTTTAATAAATTTTAATTCGAGGATTGTATCTTGGTTTGATATAAAAAAGTTTAATGTTTCATAAAATTTTTCATTCGAGGATTGTATCCTGGTTTGATAAATTATAATTTGAGGATTGTATCTTGGTTTAATAAATTTTTAATATGTTTAATAAATTTTAATTCTCGGATTGTATCCTGGTTTAATAAATTTTTAATTCTGGGATTGTATCCTGGTTTAATTGCTGACTCAATTAAAAATGCTGTCCTCTGGGTTTTAACGTATTATTTATACAGTATTAGCCATCATGTTTTATTCACGTTTTACAGAGATGTGCAAGGAAAATGATTCACACGCAAAAGGCAATTCCACCAAAAGATTTGTGTCATGTTTCCGACAAAGCAGTGCAAGGAAAACAATTTCATAGCTGATGGGGGGAAAACGAGCAAATAAGCAGTTCGAGTAAGTGATTGCAATACAGTTGTGTTATTCCCTTCATGGGTGGGCTCGATATGTGCGTGTAAAGGTGATAGAGTTAAGAGAAGCATTTCTGACCTGCCGCTACTGCCTGGCGCAGCGTGACCCCTCCGGTCATTCCAGTCGCACCAAAGATCAGCACTTTTTTGGACATGTCGGGATGTAAAACCGATTCTCCCCAGTCTTTAGAATATGTGTCTCCAAGCTGTCAGTGAGGAAAAGGCTCAGTTTAATGGCTTGAACGCCTATCTTCTCCCCGGCACTCGGGTCTTTCGCCACCGGCAGCATTGCGTGATCACCATGACACAGCGCTTAACAAACACACTCAATAACAGACACATATGAAGCAAGAACAGACATGTACACAACAAAATAAAGTAATCCAAGAGCATTTTAAGAAAGCCGAGTAAAGATGGTCTACGAGAGAACTGCTCGTCGAGATCGATCAATCGTTGTTGATTCGACGCTCTCAGCGAAAGGGAATATTACCTTCAAATTGGACACAGTGTCCGAGTAAAAGGTTGTACAGTTTTAAATGCTAATAACAGTTTCGTTTTTTTAGTCTTATGATTACGGTCCCGGCAAAATCATAAAGCGAAACTCAAAAAGTTGTGAAGGGCATCATACCTACAACCCCAGCAGTCCATGGGTTGGTAAGAAACTACAAGAAGTGTTGAGGTTGAGTTTGAAGTTCTCTTTGTGTGGTGTATTGGCACCGAAAATAAACTATAGATAAAATAAATCCTGCGAAGCCAAAGAGACAGCGGTGGCTCAATACACCGGTATTACAACCTTGTCAATGTAAGAGCACAGGTAAATATATCACTTCAGTGCGATATTACCAGGTTATAGACCGGGGGAAGCCTGGTGTTGCCTTAACGGTTAAGGTGGCTGGTTTAAGATCTTAGGGTCTTGAGTTTACGCTCCTGTCGTGTCATTAAAATAACACCAGGTGGGTTGACTTAGTTTGTCATCCTTCTGAGGTCGGAAAAATGAGTACCAGCTTACTGGTAACAGGCACACTGCATCAGCAGCACAGCCGCACTTCCAGGAAATGATACAACAACCAGCAGCCACAGGCTGCATACAAAACAGCAAGAACAACAGACCAGGGGAAGAGTAAACTATCCAAATATGAAGTCTTGCCACATTGGTCCACTATATACAGGGTGTCCCATAAGTTGATAAACCCCTTTTGCCGAGCTGTAGATCGTGGATATTTGATGAAAAAGCACATTTCTGGCGTCACAATTTAGAATAAGGATCAGAATAGAGATGACGATACTAACCCCATGCATTTGGCCCTTAAAAAAAAGGACTAATGTGTGTGTGTGTGTGTGTGTGTGTGTGTGTGTGTGTGTGTGTGTGTGTGTGTGTGTGTGTTTCAGTGCGTCTCCTCCATAACTCCAAAACCATGAAACCTAACGGCCCCAAACTTTGCATGCATACTCAGGGGACTCCAAGGGAGTGCATAAATGAAAATTGGGTGTTTGGGTAAATCAAAACACCCCTTTTAAAAATAATTAACAGTCATATTTAATTATATCCTTTATCAAGGTGTCATCCTTGGACAGCCCCCGAGTCAGCCCTCTGTCAGCCTGCTGTGGTCTTAATTTGCCATTTTTGGGGGGCCTGCTCAACAATGCCTTGATTTTGAACAGGCCGCAACGGTTTTTTAATGATAAAGTGCTCAAATGTTTTTTTCACTTTCCTCACTCACATCATCGAATGCCTCATCTTCACACCTTTGAATCGCTGGATACATCACAATGGTTATAAATGCCCGGAGACGCAAATGTTTGTACTTTTATTTCGTTTCCATACATGCAATAACCTCTAGAATCTCTTAACCTGAGATGAATTTCAAAATTTAAACTGCAGAATTGACCTAAGCAGCAGTTCTGACTGCGAAAAAAAAGTGTTCATTTGTCCAATTCGGACATTGTTTGACACGCCGGGTGTCTCCAAGTGTTTGTGGCTTTATTTAGTTTCCGCACATGTTTGCGATCGCTAATCGCTTGCCAGGCCAGTGTAGTCATATTAAACACTGCTGCCAAGTTCAATTCCACATTTCAAATTTTGAAATTTGGTTCAGGTAATGAGATCTAGAGCTTATCACATTTCCACTGCAAAGTAGTGCTTATAAACGTCCAGAGTTGTATTCGCACATTATTTGATACTGTTATGTCTGAGGGGGGGTATGCATTCAAAGGGTAATTAGGATGTTTAATTAGGTATGCCATGCTGTTCGAGTTTACCAGGATCTCGATGTAATAAGTAGCAATTCAGTGGTGATAAGTTGTCTAGTAAATGTCCATTTCTTCAAGGGGGAAATGATAATTGTCACGTAATTAGATAGGGAGACGGGATAGGGTAAGTGTGTCTGCGTAAACCCTGTTAGTATTCCCTGGAGGCTGGCCGTGATGTCACAGCACAGTGCTGCGGATGGCTCCGCCCCGTGATCACGATTGGCGGAAGGCGACGGCGGAGGGCCAATAAAACGCCTCGATTGGAAGTGACGAGGACTCGAGGATAAAAAGGTTCTGTTCGGGGAAAAGGGGTGGGAGGAAGAAGATCGATAAAGAAAAACCGTTTTGGTGGAGGTTGTTGTGCTGGGAGCGTGCTGTTTTGTTGCGCTGATTCGATCGTGTTCTTCATCGTGTCTCGTGGCCTTGCTGTGCCTCGTGCCTCACCTCGGTTGGCTCTGGGGTTCTGCTGGTTCGGAGTACGGGGTCGAACGGCGGGCAGACCTGCCTCCCTCTCCTGCTCGCAACTTGGCGCCAGAACTGGCTCCCTGGCGGCTGTGAGCGGACTTGCGCCGACACCAGGAGGTTGATAGCACCACGGTGTCTCCTGCCCCTGACGAGCGCAACGCCAGCTCGTCCGACGCCAATCCAGGGACTGTTGCGTCCACACCACGGGCCAGCCTGACCACCAGGACCAGCTACGTTTTGTGTGTGTGTGTGTGTGTGCGTGTGTGTGTGTGTGTGTGTGTGTGTGTGTGTGTGTGTGTGTGTGTGTGTGTGTGTGTGTGTGTGTGTGTGTGTGTACCTGGCGCCTTAGAGGGTTTGAGATTTGTATATCCATTGGAATTGTTTGTGTTTTCCCCACGCCCGAACCCATACCACCATCCCGTCGAATCGTCCCGGATCCCTCCTCTTGCCGAGTCTTATTATTTCTGGTTATAGAAATAAACGTTATTAACTCAGTGAAAAGCGACTCATGCCACCTTCCTCGTCCCGTTTGCGGTAGAGCGATTAAAACCGCCATCTTTGGGTTATAAAAAAATAAACCACCTCCATCGTTTCGGCTCATTCTACGTTGGCGGACTGTTCAAGTCCCGTGGACGTCAAAATACTCTGGACGTGTCCAGATGGTGGTTATCTCTGGACGTGTCCTGACGGCGTTTGTCTCCGGACATGTCTGGATGGTGTTTATCTCTGGGTGGTGTTTATCGTATGACCGGTAGAAAATGTATTTCAGATATTATTTTGTTTCCATCTTCACTGTTATTCTATGTAGAATCATTTTGATGAGATAGTATGAATCGTAATAGGAGGTTGAGGTGGGGAGGTGGAGAGTGAGTGCAGAGTGGGGTGTGTGCACGTGCACACACAAGATGATAACAGGCTGGGGTAGTGGGTCCAGCAGGTCAGCCTGGGCAGCACTGCTGATTGATGACCAGAGTATCCCAAACTGATGGTACTAGCTCTGCCAGGTGGGCAGTGTTTCAGAAGCGAGGTTCGCCTATGTACCTTTAATGTGGGATCAAGGTGGGGGGGGAGGACTGGGGGCGGGAGGGTCCTCAAGGAGGTGGATATGATGCAGAGAAGGAGGTTGGAAATGTGTGTGCAGGAGACGAAATGGAAAGGGGACAGGGCGAGGAGGTTGGGAGAAGGATACAAGCTGTTGCACGCAGATGGAGATGAAAGAGGTAATGGCGTGGGAATAATGGTATTGGAAGAGATCAGCAAGCAGGTGGTCAGAGTGGAAAGTTTGCAGAGATGGATAGTTAAGGCATGGGTGATGAAACAGAGACAAATGGTGTGTGTTATGTCGGTATATGGGCCACAAATGGGAAGGACTGGTGTGGAGAAGCAGAAATTCAGGGATGCGCTAGAGAGGATGATGGGAATGGCTTTAGCTGGTTATGATGCTTTGCATTGCAGGGGACTTTCACGCACATGTGTGAGTCGTGGAGCCGGGTGAAGAGGAATGTGTTGGTAAATTTGGTTGGGAAACGATGAATAGAGTGTGTCAAGAGCTTGTGGAGCTGGTGGTGAGGAATGGGATGGCCATAGCTGATTAATTCATTCAAAAGCGGGAAAGCCACAAGATTACCAAGAGGAGTGGACAACATAGAACAAAACTGGGTTTGGTGATGGTAAGGAAGTGACAGTTGTGGAGGGTTAAGGATTGTAAGCTCGTGGTGGGAGAGCATGTTACCACCCAGCACAAGCCTGTGGTGTTTGTGATACGGATGGAGAAAAGGAGGGAGGTTAAGAGCAGGGGTCAGAAAATTATTAGGTGGGGGAAGTGGAGGGGAAAAATCTCCATAGAGTGCAAGGAGAGGTTGAGGGCGAGGTATGAGCAACGTAGCGAAGAAGTATAAAGTTTCGAGGAGGAGTGGAAGAAGTATGGAGAAGCGTTTTGGGGGAATTGCAGAAGTTTTGTGTGGAAGGACGTCAGGAAAAGGTGCATCATTGATGGGTAGAAACCAGGTAAGGTGGACAGAGGAGGTAGCGAAGGCAGTTGGTGAAAAGAAGGAGATTTGGAAAAGAAAAAGAGAAGATCAAGGATGGGGGGGGGGGGTCAGCCAGATGCGGAGTTGCTGCATATGGATGGGCAGAAGAAGAAAGCAGCAAGGAGAGCTGTGGATAAGGTGAGGAATAATATGGAAGAGGAGGTGTGCAACATGTTGGAAGAAGATGGTGGGAGGAAGATGATATATAAATTGGCTCGTGACAGCGATGAGGATGGTAAGGACATGAAGAGGGGGGGGGGCTGAGATTAAGGATAGTGGCGGGAGGCTAGTGACAGAGGGGGAGAGTATTGAAGGTGTGGGAAGGATATTTCAAAGATGTTGACCTGGGAAGGAAGAAACGGTTTGTTGGCGCTACCGTGTTATGTAGAGGGGAAAGTGTAGTTGGTGGAGATCATAGAGGAGGAAGTGTCGACGGCATTGAAAAGGATGAAGAAGGGAAGAGCACCAGGCATTAATAAGGTTTGTACAAAGATGATAATTGCAGCAGAACTCGGAGTCACTTGGACGAAGAGGCTGTTGAATATACTGTTACGGTTGTGGAAATTCACAGAACACCATTCAGGTTCCCCAGAGATCAGTAATGTCGATAAGTGCGTGTCCAGGTTAGATTTCCCCACCAATGTCTAAAGGGATTTATTCGTGTGCTGGGCTGTGAATCTTGAGGTAGTATTATTCTTTTCTATCTTTATTTTGAACAACATAACCTCACCACCTTCTCCACAACCGCCAACATCTCTTTCAAACAAATAACGACATCTCAAGAACCACGCCATCACCACTACACCATGCCACCTCCACGCCATCCCCACCAAAGCGCCACCTCCACCACCACAACAGCATCTCAGCAACTCCCGCCCCGATATCCCTCAGAACGGGTAAACCAAAATGACGGTTGGGGCGGGGCCCTCATAAAAAGGCGTAAGCACGTCCCCACCGGAGATCCCAGAGATTTTGCCCCGCGTGCCGGGAGGAGAGGGGTAGGGGCGAATGCCCCGGGGCGATAAAGGGCCGCATCGGAACGCCGAGAAGGCAGTTGAGAGGCGGATGTGAGAGAATTGGTGAGTACATCAGTGGAACCGGTGTGGAGAGCGGGAGCATTTGAAGGCGTCGTTGGAGTTGGTTGAGTCGGAGCCGGAGAGGAGTCGCCAGCCGGTTCGCCGTGGGAGGCACCGTTGAAGGCGTTGTTGGAGTCGAGACGAGTTCGGACAGAGACATCCAGGGTCGCCCAGCGAGTCACCAAGAGGGTGGCAGGTAGCCTGCTCGGTCTCCCGGAGTCCCTTCGGTTGTCCTGGCTCCGAGTAAATATTAAAGGCTTATGAGCCCGGGCCTTTTCTTTTCTGGGGTTTTGCATGGAAGTCTGTGGTGCCTTGTCCTTTAGTAGAGAATTGTTATAAGTGCATGTAAATGATAATAGACAACGGCTGTAGGTCTTTTTGCTCGTGTCCTGTCCCCATCCCCCACCCCATTGCTTCTTTGACTGCATGCGTGTACAATAAATGCCCCATTGGTTGAGGTGGGAGTGGAGGGGAAGCCGTAGCCAGAGGTATTCCTGGGGGTGTGCGGGAGTGAGGGCAGTGCATGGAGAGTGAGGAATAGAGTCTTTGATGAAGAGAGCAACTACTCCACCAGGGCGAGGCTCAGGTCTGTCAAACCGGAGGAGGGAGTAACCAGGGAGAGATACTTGGGAGTCAGACACGTCTTGGGGGAGGAAAGTTTCTGTTAGGCAGATTATGTCTGGTTTATCAGTGGCAACCTGTATGGAAAGATCTGAAAGGTTTGAGCGAAGGCCCCGGATATTTGAGGTCCATACTTTTAATGAAGAGGTCGGGGAGGAGGCTTTGGGTGCAGGGGGTGGGGGGAGGGGGAGGGAGGGACAGGGGAGGAGGGGGGGGGAGGTAAGGAGGGTTGTTGAAAGAGTGTGGGGGATTGCAGAATAGCAAGGAGAGGGGGCCGAATGAGGAGGAGAAAAGGCTCTGTGGTGCTGGGGGAGAGGGGGACAAGAGAGGGGAAGAAGGCAGTTGAGGATTTGAGGAGGTGGAGTAAAGAGATGGAGGTGAGA
>NC_140969.1:106699388-106714388 GCF_056783735.1 Eptatretus burgeri
GTATATCAGTGTGTGTCAGTGTGTGTGTATATCTCACTGTGTGTGCGGATCTATATCACTGGGTGTGTCAGTGTGTGTGTATATGTCAATGTGTGTGTATCTATATCAGTGTGTGTGTCAGTGTGTGTATATCTCAATGTGTGTGTGTATATCAATCAGTGTGTATATATCAGTGTGTGTGTCAGTGTGTGTATGTCAATGTGTGTATGTCAATGTGTGTGTGTGTGTGTGTATATCAGTGTGTGTCAGTGTGTGTGTATGTCAATGTGTGTGTGTGTGTATGTGTGTGTGTGTATCAGTGTGTGTCAGTGTGTGTGTATGTCAATGTGTGTGTGTGTGTGTGTGTGTGTGTGTATCAGTGTGTGTCAGTGTGTGTGTATGTCAATGTGTGTGTGTATCTATATCAGTGGGTGTGTCAGTGTGTGTATATCTCAATGTGTGTGTGTATATCAATCAGTGTGTATATATCAGTGTGTGTGTCAGTGTGTGTATGTCAATGTGTGTATGTCAATGTGTGTATGTCAATGTGTATATATCAGTGTGTGTGTCAGTGTGTGTATGTCAATGTGTGTATGTCAATGTGTGTGTGTGTGTGTGTATATCAGTGTGTGTCAGTGTGTGTGTATGTCAATGTGTGTGTGTGTGTATGTGTGTGTGTGTATATCAGTGGGTGTGTCAGTGTGTGTGTATATGTCAATGTGTGTGCCAGTGTGTGTATATATCAGTGTGTGTATATCAGTGGGTGTGTCAGTGTGTGTATATCAATCAGTGTGTGTATATCAGTGGGTGTGTCAGTGTGTGTATATCAATCAGTGTGTGTATATCAATCAGTGTGTGTATATCAGTGGGTGTGTCAGTGTGTGTATATCAATGTGTGTATGTCAATGTGTGTATGTCAATGTGTATATATCAGTGTGTGTGTCAATGTGTGTATGTCAATGTGTGTATGTCAATGTGTATATATCAGTGTGTGTGTCAATGTGTGTATGTCAATGTGTGCATGTCAATGTTTGTGTATGTCAATGTGTGTATATCAGTGTATATGTCTGTGTATATGTCAATGTGTGTATGTCAATGTGTGTATGTCAATGTGTGTATGTCAATGTGTGTATGTCAATGTGTATATATCAGTGTGTGTGTCAATGTGTATATATCAGTGTGTATATCAATGTGTGTATGTCAATGTGTATATGTCAATGTGTGTATGTCAATGTGTATATATCAGTGTGTGTGTCAATGTGTATATGTCAATGTGTGTATGTCAATGTGTGTATGTCAATGTGTATATGTCAATGTGTATATGTCAATGTGTATATGTCAATGTGTGTATATCAATGTGTATATGTCAATGTGTGTATATGTCAATGTGTGTATATCAATGTGTATATGTCAATGTGTATATGTCAATGTGTATATGTCAATGTGTGTATGTCAATGTGTGTATGTCAATGTGTATATGTCAATGTGTATATGTCAATGTGTATATGTCAATGTGTGTATATCAATGTGTATATGTCAATGTGAGTATATGTCAATGTGTATATGTCAATGTGTGTATGTCAATGTGTATATGTCAATGTGTATATGTCAATGTGTGTATGTCAATGTGTGTATGTCAATGTGTATATGTCAATGTGTATATGTCAATGTGTGTATGTCAATGTGTATATGTCAATGTGTATATGTCAATGTGTGTATGTCAATGTGTATATGTCAATGTGTGTATATGTCAATGTGTGTATATGTCAATGTGTGTATATGTCAATGTGTGTATATGTCAATGTGTGTATATCAGTGGGTGTGTCAGTGTGTGTGTATGTCAATGTGTGTGTGTATCTATATCAGTGGGTGTGTCAGTGTGTGTATATCTCAATGTGTGTGTGTATATCAATCGGTGTGTTTATATCAGTGTGTGTGTGTCAGTGTGTGTATATGTCAATGTGTGTATGTCAATGTGTATATGTCAATGTGTGTATATGTCAATGTGTATATGTCAATGTGTATATGTCAATGTGTGTATGTCAATGTGTGTATGTCAATGTGTATATGTCAATGTGTGTATGTCAATGTGTGTATGTCAATGTGTATATGTCAATGTGTGTATGTCAATGTGTGTATGTCAATGTGTATATGTCAATGTGTGTATGTCAATGTGTATATGTCAATGTGTGTATATGTCAATGTGTGTATGTCAATGTGTGTATGTCAATGTGTATATGTCAATGTGTGTATGTCAATGTGTGTATGTCAATGTGTATATGTCAATGTGTATATGTCAATGTGTATATGTCAATGTGTGTATGTCAATGTGTATATGTCAATGTGTGTATGTCAATGTGTATATGTCAATGTGTGTGTATGTCAATGTGTGTGTGCCAGTGTGTGTATATATCAGTGTGTGTATGTCAATGTGTGTTTGTCAGTGTGTGTGTGTGTGTATGTGTATATGTAAGTCAGTGTGTGTGTGTATATCAGTGTGTGTATGTCAGTGGGTGTGTCACTGTGTGTGTATGTCAATGTGTGTGTATGTGTCAGTGTGTGTATATGTCAATGTGTGTGTGCCAGTGTGTGTATATATCAGTATGTGTGTATGTCAATGTGTGTGTATGTCAATGTGTGTGTGTGCCAGTGTGTGTATATGTCAGTGTGTGTGTGTGTATATCAGTGTGTGTATATCAGTGTGTGTGTGTATCAGTGTGTGTATATCAGTGTGTGTCAGTGTGTGTATATGTCAATGTGTGTGTGCCAGTGTGTGTATATATCAGTGTGTGTGTGTGTGTGTGTATGTCAATGTGTGTATGTGTCAGTGTGTGTATATGTCAATGTGTGTGTGTGCCAGTGTGTGTATATATCAGTGTGTGTGTCAGTGTGTGTATATATCAGTGTGTGTATATGTCAATGTGTGTGTATGTCAATGTGTGTATGTCAGTGTGTGTATGTGTATATGTATGTCAGTGTGTGTATGTCAGTGTGTGTGTATGTGTATATGTACGTCAGTGTGTGTGTATGTGTATATGTACGTCAGTGTGTGTGTATATCAGTGTGTGTGTCTATCAGTGTGTGTGTGTATGTCAGTGTGTGTATATCAGTGTATGTGTGTGTATATCAGTGTGTGTATGTCAGTGTGTGTGTGTGTGTATATCAGTGTGTGTATGTCAGTGTGTGTGTATATCAGTGTGTGCGTATGTCAGTGTGTTTGTGTGTGTGTATATCAGTGTGTGCATATGTCAGTGTGTTTGTGTGTGTGTATATCAGTGTGTGCATATGTCAGTGTGTTTGTGTGTGTGTGTGTATGTCAGTGTGTGTGTGTGTCAATGTGCGTATGTCAGTGTGTGTGTGTATGTCAGTGTGTGTGTGTGTGTGTGTATGTCAGTGGGTGTTGTCAATGTGTGTGTTTGTCAGTGTGTGTTGGTGTGTGTGTATGTCAATGTGTGTCAGTGTGTGTATGTCAGTGTGTGTGTATGTCAGTGGGTGTTGTCAATGTGTGTGTTTGTCAGTGTGTGTTGGTGTGTGTGTATGTCAATGTGTGTCAGTGTGTGTATGTCAGTGTGTGTCGGTGTGTGTGTATGTCAGTGTGTATGTCAGTGTGTGTGTATATGTCAGTGTGTGTGTGTGTGTGTATGTCAGTGTGTGTCTATGTCAACAGCTCGTTGATGAAACTCGTATCGCTCGAAAACAACGTTCACCTTCGGCATGAAAAAGGTTGTTAACGCACCGACAACAGCAGAGTACGTGTCCCTATCAACTGGGAGGGTATGGAATAAACGCTGCCCTTCAGTTCCTGGGCAGTGTATAAGTAATGCGCGCTTCCTTGCATCAGAAAGTGCGTCGTCATTTCCCGCCACCATGAAGTTCTCGAACATGCGCATCCATGAGGTAAAAGGTATCGAAGGCTCACCCGGACTTGTTAAGAATGCAGCAGGTGGTGTAAGAGCAAGGTGACCCATCCTCGTCGTCGTCATGTCGTGTAGTAAAGTCAGCCAACATGTAACTCCTTTAACTCAACCGTTTTTAATGGCGTCTCCTGCTCCACTCACTCCACAGCTCTGTGACGTCACTATCGGTTCCGCCTCGTCAGTTCTGGTTCATCATACATTCATTAATATTCATGTCACATGTGACATGGAATATTGCGTATAATTGGGTTATTCGGTCATGAATATTAATTATGTGGGTCATGTGGTTATATCGTGTAAGATAGTTGGTCACGTGACATGTACCATGTTTCTGATTGGGAATGTAAAATTTCACACACAAGGGATTCAAGGTTCATCTATTTTGGGGGAGACGGACTGAATTACACAAACAGTAGAACATTTAATAATATTTATTTATGTAGAGAAATAAATTATATAACTGTATATAAGACAATATAAAAAAAACATCGGTAAACGCATGTCCGGGAAATGGTTGAGGACACGATTAATGCCGGGTTGTTGTTTTTTTTTACAACTAAAATGGCCACCAGTCTACCAGTCGGACATCTTTGATCAAATGGAAAAATAAAGTGAGGTACACGTGTACGCCATCATACGAGGTGCTTGTGTAGAGTTTGAACAAAATCGGACCATGCATGTTCGAGAAATTGTTGGGTCACGTTTAAATAACAAAATGGCCGCTTGTCGTCGGCCATCTTGGATATGATCTCCAAAAAGTAATGACGTACTTATGTCTCCCATTATGTGTTGTCTTTGTGCCAAGTTTGAACAACATTAGTCTATACATGTCCGAGATATGGCTGCGGACGGACGAACGGATGCACAGAAGGACGAGACCCAATCCATAAGTCCCCGTTTCAGACTAAGTCCAACGAGGGCTAATTGATTGGCCCTTCATTGAAGGCATATGAGCCATTTCTTGGTTCCTAATATATATATATATATATATATATATATATATATATATATATATATATATATATATATATATATATATATGTATATATATATATATATATTTAAGGATCCCATTCACATTCTTGAATGAGTGTACTCCTTAATTGTTGGTTAACTTTGTTCCCCAGATGGTAACTTAGAGTTTCTGCACGAGAGGTTTCTCTCCTTGGAACCAGGTCTTTCAACCTATGCAAAGGAGCCAGAGAAAGTAAGTACCGTACACCAGCATTTTCACAACTACCTCTGCTGCTGTTGTTATTTAGCAGATCAACCAAGGAGGCATTCTTTCATTCCTGTGCAGTGTGTAGGACCCCTTCGGGAGCTCCTGGCCTTTTTTTTTTTTTTTTTTTTGTATACCTTGGTCGAGGCTCGTATGAGAGCTAACACACAACTCACAGCAAGGAGGCATGAGACAAGAGGGGCGGGAGTGGAAGGGACAAAACATTGGGGAACAGACACAGGTGAACTGTGGAAGGGAGAGGGATGGGGATGGGACGGGGAACATGGCGAGGGGAAGATGGACATTAAAGGGACTTTCAGGAAGGAAAGCAGGAGAATTGAAGGAAGTGGGCTTGGGTGGATTATCGGGGGTAGAAAAGATCGAGGATTTGGATGGGGGAAGATAAGAGGTGGTGGTGACCAGCTGTTTTGAAAGCCTGGAGGTAAGAAAGGGAAAGAATAGAGTGATGAAGTTTATTCCAAAGGCGGGAAAAAGAGGAATGAAAGAGTGAAGATGAGCAGTGATTCGTGATTTTGGTAGTTTTACCAGAAGGGGGTTGTTGGCGGACCTTGAGCGCCCTGTGGAAATGTGGTTGGGACAAATCACAGAGAGAGCAGGGGGGGCAAGGCTGGAGAGGAGTCGGTAGAAGACAGAAAGACCACCGACCAACCTGCGGTGATTGAGTGAGAGGCCCAAAGACTCAGCTTCATTGCGGGAGATGCCAATGATCTTAAAAGCCCTGGTTTCGACAGCGTGAAGTCGAGAAAGGTGGGAGGCAGGAGCACCAGCCCAGAGGGGAGAGCAGTACTCCATCAGGCTACGGACAAAAGCTTTGTAAGTGGTCAGGAGCTCAAGAGGGCCGAGGAAGGACTTTGCACGACGGAGGATTCCCAGTCGGCGACTGGCTTTTGAGGCAAGGTTGGAAATGTGACTTTCCCAGGAAAGGTCATGGCAGATAGTGAGACCCAGAAGCTTGAAAGAAAAGACTTCTTCCAGAGGATTGTTGAGAAAGTGGATGGGGGTTTTGTAAACGGTCCTTTCGAAGAGACATAGTGAGAGTGTGAGATTTGTCTGGATTGAAAGACATGTTCCACGTGTTGGACCAGTTTGTGATTTTATCCAGATCTGCAGTGAGCGAAGAAGCTGCTGCTTGCCGGTCTGAGGGATGACAGATGGTACGGCAGAGGGTGGAGTCATCGGCAAAGAGAAATAGAGGATTTTCCAGAGAGTCCGAGAGATCATTGATGAAAACCAGAAAAAGAACAGGGCCCAGAACGCTACCTTGAGGAACTCCAGCCTGCACAGGAAGAGGGGATGAAAGAACTCCATTTAGGGCCACACGTTGACTGCGACAGGAGAGGGAAGTCTGCGAGCCATGAGTGGAGATGGCCTTGAATACCATGGGAAGAGAGTTTGGTGAGTAGGGCAGGGTGCCAGACTGTGTCAAAAGCACGTGATATGTCCAGGGATACGGCTCGGATTTCCTGTCTGGCATTGAGGACCTCCATCCATTGATGGGAGAGCAGTAGCAGCATATCTAGGGTAGAGTGACCTGGTCTGAAAACCAAATTGATGATTGGAAATCAAGCCATTGGAGAAGAGGAAGGATTTCATGTCTGAAGCAATGATGGATTCCATAACCTTGCTGATGATTGGGAGAAGGCTGATTGGTCTGTAGTTACAGGGATCTGTTTTTGCACCTTTTTATGCAGGGCAGTGATGTTAGCAGATTTCCAAGCAGATGGCAGATGACCTTGGGAAAATGAGAGGGTGAATAGAACAGAGAGAGGGTGAGCAAGAGCAGAAGAGCAGGCTTTGAGGACACGTGGGCTGATGCCGTCTGGACCGGTTGCAGAATCTGACTCGAGGTTTGAAAGCAAGCTCTCCAACCTTGTCAGGAGAAAAGGATACAGAGTCCAGGGACAGTTGGGTGCGACTGGGTAAAGTGGGTAGAGATAGTGATGGGTTTGGGACACAAGATTTAGCTGCAAACACCGAGTTTAGACATTCAGCTTTATCACGTGTGGAATCAGCAGTGCGGCCATTTGAGGTAAGGGAGGGGATGGAGGGGGAACATACACCAGAAACAGATTTGATTAAACGCCACCAGGATTTTGAGGAGGGAGAGAGGTTTGAGAGTTCAGACTTCAGATGAGAAAGATGTTGTTTTCTGGCTCTCCTGAGGGCAGCTACACACTTGTTCCGAGCTTTGTGGAAAGAACTGAGATTGCTCCTCAGTTGGGTTTGCTTTCCATGAGGCAAAGGCAAGTTGTTTCAGGACAACTGCCTCGCCACAAGCTTCAGTAAACCAAGGGCGGGAGGAAGGGTAAGACAACTGAACACGAGAGGGGATAAATCTGTGCATGAGGGAGAGCAAGTTTCTTTGAAAGAATTCCCAGGATGAGTTGATGTTTGAGAAAGTAGTGATAGGAGACCAGTCTGTAAGTTTGATGGCTGCTCGGAGACCCTGCCAGTCGGCTTGAGTGAAATGCCAGACTCGACGGCGGTGAGGTGGTTCTCTGATAACAGCCAGAGAGATGTCCACTTTAACAAGGACGTGGTCAGAAGAACCAATTGGAGCGAAGGAAGAGCAGCAGATATTGTCAGGGAAATTTGTCAAAATCAGATCCAGAAGAGATGGAGTACCATTGGTTGAGATCCGGGTCGGGAAGTTGACCGATTGAGTCAGTCCCAATGAGTCACAGAAAGCTTTTGCTGATGTCCCATGGCAGGTGAGAGAGGTACCCACACCTAGCCAACTGGCGTGATGACAATTGAAGTCGCCACATAAGAGGAAGAGAGAGTTTGGATGAGAAGATAGAAGATGGTCCATGTTTTCGGAGAGTGAGGTGTAGATGGAGTCATCACTGTTCGGTGGACGGTACAGTACACATATAAACATGAGGTGGGAGTGGAGGGGAAGCCGAAGCCAGAGGTATTCCTGGGGTGTGGGGGAGTGAGAGCAGTGCAGGGAGAGTGAGGAATAGAGTCTTTGATGAAGAGAGCAACACCTCCACCAGGACGAGGCTCAGGTCTGTCATACCGTAAGAGGGAGTAACCAGGGAGAGATACTTGGGAGTCAGACACGTCTTGGGAGAGGAAAGTTTCTGTTAGGCAGATAATGTCTGGTTTGTCAGTGGCAACCTGCATGGAAAGATCTGAAAGGTTTGAGCGAAGGCCCCGGATATTTGAGGTCCACACTTTTAATGAAGAGGTAGGGGAGGAGGCTTTGGGTGCAGGAGGTGGAGGGGGCGGGGGAGGGTAGGACGAGGGACGAGGGGGGAGGTAAGGAGGGTTGCTGAAGGAGTGTGGGGTATTGCAGAATAGCGAGGGGAGGGGGCCGAATGAGGAGGAGAAAAGGCTCTGTGGTGCTGGGAGAGAGGGGGGACAAGAGACAAGGAAGATGGCAGTTGAGTATTTGAGGAGGTGGAGTGAAGAGATGGAGGTGAGAGGGCAGTGGAGGGAGGCAGGTTGGTGGATGAGAGGGGGGGCAACTTAGAGAAGGAAGAGTGAGGGGGATGAAAGGTGGGAGAAAGGTGAGGGGGAATTTTTGAAAGAGGTGAGAGGGAGGCTTGGAGGGAGAAGAGTGGGATGGTTGCTTTGAGAGTGAGAGTGAGGGGTGAGGGGGTGAGTTGGCACTGAAGTTGGAAAAAAAGAATGGTTGATGGAAAGCGAGCATTCATGGCAAACTGTGGTTTTTAAAAGTTTTAGGTCAGAGATGCGATTTAACACAATTCTTGATGGATGCAATGAAGGCGAATTCAGAGCATGGAGAGAAGAAGCGCTGTAATAGTTGGATTTTTTAGGCAAGGAATGAAGGAGAGGTCGAAATGAAAGCAGTCTGTTGAAATAGCAGAAGAGTAGTGCATTGTGAAACAGTAAAGAGTACCACATGTGTGAGAGAGGAAGATGAAGCATCATAAGATCGTTTTTGTTGTTAATAATAATGTATGAGAGAGTTCAACAGATTAGGTCATGGAAATGTAAAAAACAAAAAAAAAAAAAAAAAAAAAAAAACGAGGAAGACGAGGAGGAAGTTAAGAGGAAGAAGAAGTAGCAGAATCGGGAGAAGGTGAGCGTGTTGTTGTTGTTGTTGTTGTTGTTGTTGTTGTTGTTGTTGGGTATATTTTTTTTTTATTTTTTTTTTATTTTTTTTTTTTGAGATAAGAAAGAGATTAGTTGGGAGAATGGGGGATGTTTGGAAAGTGGGGAGGATGAAAATTGAAGGTAATGGGGAGGATAGAAATTGAAGGTAATGGGGAGAAAAAACAAACAAAACAAAAAAAAAAAACGATCGAACACCAAGTGGAACCGGTAGGCCTCAAGCCTAGGACTAGGCCTCAAACACCAGGTAAGAATGTCGACATAAATACTCACAAAATAGCACGATTTTTGAAACAAAACCGAACTAGGAACACACATTAACATGTAGGTGAGAAAATTAAACAGTTAAAACGGGACAAATAACAACCGGAACTTAACTTTGAGAATGTCAGCAGGGAGCCCCGAAGGAGACCTCTTGCCGCTCAAAACCGGAACCGGAAGTGAAACCTTTGCTCAAAGGCATGTTCCACCTCCGCAGTGGTCGCGCACACCATTAGCTCTGCTCGCAACGGCAGGGCTCCGCTTGTTACCCACTCATCGTGCCCATGCCCTGCTGGAGCAGGTGAGCTCATCAATGCAAAAAGATCTATGTTATTTGAGAAGGGTATTGTCGCAAGATCAAAGGCACAGGTAAAAGATATACATGATGAGATGGACACAGACACCATGTGCACGGTGCAGGTGCGAACGTGCATCTCCAAATGGCAAAGGGATGGTTGAAGAGTTCACCTTGGCGTTGTGTATGTATACGAGCCCACGGTGAACTAGTACCTGGTGCATCGATGGCAAGCGAGCCACATTTCATGCGTTTGACCCGTTTTGTTTGTGGTAACTCAGATGGATGGGAACTACGATCAATTTTTTAAAACACAATGTTTCCCTTCTATTGCACTCGTGAGGATTGACAGAGACTGATCGACCAGGGGGTGTGCGTGTGTGTTACATTACCAATAAACTTGTAGAGCACTCACCAAGTTTATTAAGCACTCAAGCAAGCACTCCATTTGAAACCATCGATAAGGAACGGCTGGTTTGGCAACTGCTACTTGGTAATGGAACGCACACACACCCCTGCAGCTGGAGCGACCTGTAGCCGAGATGCAAGGTATCCCTGCAATCAATTGGCTGTGTCTGTGACGTCATGAGCTTTGTCTCACCGAAGGCCACGTCACCACCCTTCAGGATTCCACGTGTGGTATCGCTTCCGATCACGTCTCGAAAACAAATAAATAAATAATCTGCTTTCAATTCCAAACATCCCTTCTCTCATCACCTCCAACTTGCCATGGATGACGTGTCATGAGCTTATCTAGACTATACTCATTGTGTTTTTACCTCCGCCCACCGAAGGGGGACAGGAGTTACGTTTTAACCCCTGTCTGTCTGTCTGTCTGTTTGCTACTTGCAAAAATTGAATCTTTTTCAAGTATATTGATTGGTCGTGTGCGTTATTCTGTCTGTCTGTATGTATGTTACTTACAAAATCGAAGATTTGCAAGTCCATTGATTGGTTGGTCGACTTTGTTATTCTGTCTGTTTGGCTGTCTGTCAATCACCTACAGGTCACAATTATAAACCGAACGTCATGAAATTTACCGAGTTGTAGAGGTAGTCTCAACTGAGAAGCTTATTGATTTTGAGGTCGAATTTCTAAAATCGTCATTTTTCATCCAATTGACTTGAAAGCTGACCAGGACTTGCATATTGGGTCACTGAATTGGGAAACCAACCATTTTTGAGGGCAAAAGGTCAAAGGTCAACTCAAGGTCAACATTCTAAAATCGATTGTCATCATTAAAAAAAAAGCTTTCATCCGATTGACCTTAACTTTGATTAACATAGTCATTTTTAATCTTAATGAAATGGACAATTTGATGTATCCATGAAAAGTTTTTTTTTTTTTGGTTAGGGGGGGGGGGTATTTTTTTGCAAGTATTGTGCTGAGCATGACATGTGGCTTGTTTGTCTGTCTGTCTGTATGTCAATTGCCTTCAGGTCACAATTTTAAACTGGTCTTCATGAAACTTCACCACCGAGTATAGATAGTTCATCATAAGCAAGAAACCTATTGTTTTTAAGGTCAAAAGGTCAACACAGGCCAAAGGTCAACGACTTTGTCTAGTTTCCAAAATCCTCAATTTTTATCCGATTCACTTGAAATTTGAAGAGGACTTGCAGATCAGGTCACTGAATTCAACGAACAAGTATTATTGAGATCCACATAGGCCAAAAGGTCAACTTAGGCTAAATTTCTCAAATCACCAATTTTCATCCGATTTATTTGAAATTTGATGATGATTTCCATATTTTTTTGTCACTGAATTCAACCACCAATTATTTTTAGGTCAAATTTGGTTTAAGGATTTCACAAGTATCATGCTTTGCACGAGGTCTTTCTTGTTACTTGGCAAAAGAAAATAAAAATTTTGACAAGTATGTTGATCGCTCTGTTTGTTTGTTTGTGTGTGTGTGTGTGTGTGTGTGTGTGTGTGTGTGTGTGTGTGTGTGTGTGTGTGTGTGTTTGTTTGTTTGTTTGTCTGTTCGCTCACCTCCAGCCCAAACTGCTCAACCGATCATTCTGAAATTTTCAGAGATTATTGTCACCGACCCTGCGACGGTCACGCATTGAAGTTTCATAAAATTTGGTCGACCAAAAAGGTGTACATAGTCCAATAGACAAATTTGAGCCAAATCTTCTAAAATCCTCAAATTTCATCCGATTGACTTGAAATTTGAAAACGATTTGCATTTCAGGTCAATTAATTCAACTACTAATTGATTTTAAGGTCAAAAGATCAACACAGGCCTAATTCCTAAAATTGATAGATAGGGCCAAAGACTAAATATATCCCGATATCTCAAAAAGTTGTCGACGAGTTGAATCGGTGACAAGAACAAGCGGATTGGATTTTGGTTCAGATCCAGCCGATCAGTGGGATACAAAATGTGAACTGTTCCACCTGGCAGACGTACGTGCTCTACCGAGTTCCGTTCTACTTTGTGCTGTTTTGTCAAGTTGGCATTCTCTGAGTGATTTTTCATTTGTTTGTTTGTTTGTGTGCAGGATATCTCAAAAAGTCATGGGCAGGTTGGGTGTGTGATAAGGACGAATTGATTTGGTTTTGGTGAAGATCCAGATCCGGCTACTAGAATTTTCCAAGTGATTCTTTACCATTGAGAGATATTGCCAAAAACGATAAATAGCACATCTCACAAAAGTTATGGACAGATTCGGACAAAAACTTAGCGGACAGGTTGGGTGTGTGAAAAGGATGAATTGATTTGATTTTGTTGAAGATCTGAATCCGAATCCAGACGGAGGTATGCACTCTACAGAGTACCCTTCTCGTCTTTCCATATTTGGTAGTGTGCAGTGTGGTTGCTGTTTTTTTATTATTTTTATATATGATAGTGGATGGTTACCACTGCAATGTGGTTACCTTATTCCACAGGTAAGGAGAGAATTTCTCCACTCACCCTTCATCGTCAACAATGACAGCGTCGCCATCATGAATGGAAGTGATGAAGGTAACTTGCACCACCTGAATAACATGTAGGAGATCATGACATGTAGTGTTAATTTACATAATCTTTGGCTTAACTGATGAAGTAAATACGATGAAGCATGATAGCTGGTGCAATTCATTGATTTGACAAACAACCCATTCATGTACGGGGCTGCCACATCAAGGCTGCGAACCTCTTAATAAGATGCAAAATAATTGGAATTGCACCTTACAACTAGATATCTGCAATTACCAAGGGTAAGCCTTCCCCAGCACTCGCAACACAATGATGGCCATATTTTTTTTTGGAACACCATATGACCTTGACCCTCAACATTTAGGGATAGAGTGTAAATTAAGAAAATGTGTCTTCATCTACAATCCATCCATACAACTCAACATCATGAAAATCAGAGGAAAATTATTATGATCAAAAAGGTGTTTTTTGTTAATTAGGTCACAAACCATTATCTTTTCTAACCTCATTAACCCCACCCCACCCCAGTCCAGCCTCCTTCCAAATTTCCAGTTTTCCATCCTGAGAGTTTGCTTCTGTATTCATCTTGTCCAACCCATGCATCCTCCCCTACCCCTCTTTCCTCCCCACATCACTTGTTTGCCCAACTCTCCCACTATTTTGTCCTTCAACCATGCTGTTGGTGATTTCCACCCTCTTTCTGCTGTTCCTTTTGTTCTGTTGCGTACTGATCCATTCAGTGTTCAAGCTCTTCCATGAACCTTCACTTTGTATCTAAAATATAAAAAATTACACACAAACACACGAATGAAGGTAGACACTTTGACACCTGTTCGGTTTCCGAAAACCCACCCACATGTGGAGATCGAAGCCACCAACAACAGTAACTTGCATGCACGCGCGCACACACACACACACACACACACACACACACACACACACACACACACACACACACACACACACACACACACACACACACACACACACACACACACACACACACACACACACACACACACACAGAGGTCAGGTATGGGAGCATACTCCAGAGCAGTGCATCACTGAGTCCACTTTCCATCGGTACTCCAGAGGCCTATGTCTGGCCATCCCCCAGGCAGATGCCAGGCCCATCCCCATCTCCTTGAGATGCTGATCAACCTGCTGCAACCATGAGGCACGGGGTCGGCCCATTGGCCTCCCACCCATGAGGCTCCCTTGCTGAGAGAATCTCGTCAGCAGCATCAGTGTCAGAAAAACAAGCTATATGTCCATACAGCCTCTCAAAAGCTGTGATCTCTACATTCGCCGCTGGTTCCACCCACCCGCTTGATTCTGCCTGCCTTCTCACATGCTGACTCTGCCTTCTCCACCCAACCATCTGATTCCGACTGCCTCTCGCCGCTGGCACAACCCACTCACCTGGCTCCACCTAAAGTTCTTGTTGTAGCAACTCTGAAGTTGCAGCTTAAATCCAGGAGAATGGTACCATCCCAGCCTCGGCTGGATGTTGGCAAGTTCAGGGATAAGCGAGGAGCTGGGTGTTGTGGGGAATCCTCAAGAGTTGTGGAGTGCCTTCAAGACTACCATAATTGATGTTGCTGGTGGATGTCTTGGAACCCACTATCAGTCGAAGAGGAACTTTGTCTCCCAAGGGACACTGGATACCATTGACCAGAGTCGCAGGGCCAGGCTGAATGGCAGAGCTGAGCCGTTCAGGGAGCTGAGGCATAAAATTGTACATGCGCTGATTGCGGACAAGGAGGCCTATGTGCGAATCTTTGAGAGGGTAGAGCATCACCTGTGGATGAGTGATTCTCATCCTGCTTCCAGAAGAGTTTGTGCATTGCATTCATCCAATCTTTCTTCAGAGCGGCTTGACAGATTAAGAGGAAACTTCACCCACATGTTTCCTAAACCTGTCAGATTGACACAAAATTTTCGCCGTCGAAGTTGAGGGTCATCTCCGGCTAAATCGTATGGAGGGAAAAAACATTTATGATGTCATCAGTCAGTCAGTGAAATCATTGATCATTTTCATCAATGATCTATCCGACTCTGGAAAATCCTCTTAATCTCTTTGCTGATGACTCCACCCTCTGCCGTTCCATCTGTCATTTCTCAGACCGGCAAGCAGCAGCTTCTTCACTCCCTGCAGCTCTGGGTAAAATCACAAACTGGTCCAACATGTGGAACATGTTTTTCAATCCGGACAAATCTCACACTCTCACTTGTCTCTCCGAGAGGACCATCCGTCATCCATTCCCTCCATTACCTCTCTTCAATCCCATTCTTCCC